>NW_025749873.1:0-22077 GCF_021184085.1 Oncorhynchus gorbuscha | reverse complement strand
ACTGTACCTAGCCTTTCACCATACTTTATAGTGACTATACTGTACCTAGCCTTTAACCATACTTTATAGTGACTATACTGTACCTAGCCTTTAACCATACTTTATAGTGACTATACTGTACCTAGCCTTTCACCATACTTTATGACTATACTGTGACCATACTTTATAGTGACTATACTGTACCTAGCCTTTAACCATACTTTATAGTGACTATACTGTACCTAGCCTTTAACCATACTTTATAGTGACTATACTGTACCTAGCCTTTCACCATACTTTATAGTGACTATACTGTACCTAGCCTTTCACCATACTTTATAGTGACTATACTGTACCTAGCCTTTAACCATACTTTATAGTGACTATACTGTACCTTGCCTTTCACCATACTTTATAGTGACTATACTGTACCTTGCCTTTCACCATACTTTATAGTGACTATACTGTACATGTCCTTGCTTTTCAACATACTTTTATCTCAATGCTTTATATGTGCAACATTGTAACTAATAAAATGAAGACTGCGTCAACTTTGTAACTGACTGCATCAGGCTGCCTGGAGAAGCATCAACAGGAGAAGACTGCATAGCAACTGTGAAGTAGGATTTTCAATTGGTGCATAAATCGAAAGAGGGTGTGGCTTCACTACACAGAGGAAAATATATATTTGACTTTCAGTTTCATTTCTTTGTTTGCGACAGTTGGTTTTGTCCAGTTTGACATATTTTTCAGCGTTGGAAAGACTTTGAAAAAAATAAATCATGAAAACGTTTTTTTCCGTAGTTGCTTTCTGCGTCGTGTTGGTGACCATAAACGCACGAGAATGTAAGTAAAGTATAGG
The DNA here is from genome assembly GCF_021184085.1 of Oncorhynchus gorbuscha. Taxonomy (NCBI): domain Eukaryota; kingdom Metazoa; phylum Chordata; class Actinopteri; order Salmoniformes; family Salmonidae; genus Oncorhynchus; species Oncorhynchus gorbuscha. The sequence goes on along the minus strand of NW_025749873.1, from coordinate 21,236 downwards.
AATGACTTTGTAATTATGATTCGGCTATATTGGTGGGATTGTGTTGTGTACGATCTTAATTTGATTTCACCAACGACGTTCCTGAAAACAATTATGTATTTCCTTAATTTATGTCTTAAATCGACAGCAAATGTGTACTTTGTATGGGTTACACTTTTAAGCAAATGTATATTGAGCAGAGAGATTACTATTTTATTTTTTATAGTGAGAATAAGATAATAAACTTCTGTGATACAGATTATGTGTGTGCGGGCGCCTGCCTGACTGTAAGATTCCCTCTTCCACCTGTAGCTCCCCCCATGGTGAAGGTGTACAGCCGTAACCCAGGGAATATGGGAAAGACAACACCCTGATCTGTCACGTGAGTGGCTTCCACCCCCCTGACATCAGCATCCAGCTCCTGAAGAACGGCGTGGAGATCCCCGACGCCAAGCAGACAGACCTGGCCTTCCAACAGGGATGGCAGTTCCACCTCACCAAGAGTGTTGGATTCACACCAGCCAGCGGAGAGGAGTACACCTGTAGAGTCCGTCACCTGAAGAATCTGAATACCTACATCTGGGGTGAGTTACTAGTGTAGTTAGAGGAGTACACCTGGGGTGAGTTACTAGTGTAGTTAGAGGAGTACACCTGCAGAGTCCGTCACCTGAAGAATCTGAAGACCTACACCTGGGGTGAGTTACTAGTGTAGTTAGAGGAGTACACCTGGGGTGAGTTACTAGTGTAGTTAGAGGAGTACACCTGCAGAGTCCGTCACCTGAAGAATCTGAAGACCTACACCTGGGGTGAGTTACTAGTGTAGTTAGAGGAGTACACCTGGGGTGAGTTACTAGTGTAGTTAGAGGAGTACACCTGGGGTGAGTTACTAGTGTAGTTAGAAGAGTACACCTGGGGTGAGTTACTAGTGTAGTTAGAGGAGTACACCTGGGGTGAGTTACTAGTGTAGTTAGAGGAGTACACCTGGGGTGAGTTACTAGTGTAGTTAGTAGTTAGAGGAGTACACCTGGGGTGAGTTACTAGTGTAGTTAGTAGTTATAGGAGTACACCTGGGGTGAGTTACTAGTGTAGTTAGAGGAGTACACCTGGGGTGAGTTACTAGTGTAGTTAGTAGTTAGAGGAGTACACCTGGGGTGAGTTACTAGTGTAGTTAGAGGAGTACACCTGGGGTGAGTTACTAGTGTAGTTAGTAGTTAGAGGAGTACACCTGGGGTGAGTTACTAGTGTAGTTAGAGGAGTACACCTGGGGTGAGTTACTGGTATAGTTAGTAGTTAAAGTACAGGTGTAGAGTCCCACACGTTGCTAAGTTCTCTTTCAGAATCTGACTTCTCTGTGTGTGTGTGTGTGTGTGTGTGTGTGTGTGTGTGTGTGTGTGTGTGTGTGTGTGTGTGTGTGTGTGTGTGTGTGTGTGTGTGTGTGTGTGTGTGTGTGTGTGTGTGTGTGTGTGTGTGTGTGTGTGTGTGTGTGTGCGTGTGCGTGTGTGTGTGTGTGTGTAAGAGAGTTAATCATAATATAATATATCCATTGACTGACAGAAACCAACTATTCCTATTTCCTCTACAGAATCAGATATGTAAGGCTTCGGTGTTCATCGCTGCAGGTGTGTATGTCTGATCATTTCATTTGTAGAGAAACCGTCTATTTAGATGGCAGTTCTTTAGCTTTGGTCACTAACAATTGGTGGTTATTGTAATACTGTAGAGAGCTGAATAGGGCTGGACAATATGGTAGGGCTGGGCGATATGGTAGGGCTGGGAGATATGGTAGGGCTGGGAGATATGGTAGGGCTGGGAGATATTTAACAATACATTTAATGAACATGTTACATTGTTGACAGCACATTGTTTAAAGTTGTGCACTTTAAATGTAGCCTACAGCTCTGAGGACTGTTAGCCTAGGCTACTGTTAGACAAACACTGCTGCTGTTAGCCTAGGCTACTGTTAGACAAACACTGTTGCTGTTAGCCTAGGCTACTGTTAGCCGAGGCTACTGTTAGACAAACACTGTTGCTGTTAGCCTAGGCTACTGTTAGCCGAGGCTACTGTTAGACAAACACTGCTGCTGTTAGCCGAGGCTACTGTTAGACAAACACTGTTGCTGTTAGCCGAGGCTATTGTTAGTGTTGGATCCTGTATTTTACATTATAGCCATTACCATATATATGATTGAATATTATCTGCTGTTGGCTTGTGTGGATGTATGTATGTGTTATGCAACATAGCTGACATGAAACATTGTTAACAGTTTCAGGGCCATGGGATTTTCTCATGATGGAAAAATACAGAGTAGCATGAAGACAGGAACTGTTCAATGAGTTGGGAGGGGGGCACATTCAGAGCAGGGTGTTGCGAGAACAAGCGGTCTTTTGTTAGATAACAGGAGCCAGGTGCGAGATAACGGTATGGAGCATGAGACCCTGGATGTTCTTCACAAGCAACATTTACATCTATCAACAGAAGCGCCAAGAGGCGGGGACCCGTCTGAACGCCTGCAATAGGCTGAGCAAGTTTAAACCACGCCCAGTCTCTACTGTGATAGGCCAACAGACGGGTTGGAACTGTCTATCACAGTATAAAGAATACTGTTTTACATACGTCTTGTCAGTTCCCTGTTCTGCCCTGCGTGGTATTACAGTGAGCCCGTATATACGAAAATTGCATTTGCCATTTATGACTTAGCTAATAAAAAATACATAGTATAAAATCGGTGACTCATTGTTATATTTATCCTGATACCAGATTTGAATTTACGCAACTCTAACATTAGCCAAACACTGTTGCTTTTAGCCGAGGCTACTGTTAGCCAAACACTGTTGCTGTTAGCCGAGGCTACTGTTAGCCAAACACTGTTGCTGTTAGCCTAGGCTACTGTTAGCCAAACACTGTTGCTGTTAGCCTAGGCTACTGTTAGCCAAACACTGTTGCTGTTAGCCGAGGCTACTCTTAGCCAAACACTGTTGCTTTTAGCCGAGGCTACTGTTAGCCAAACACTGTTGCTGTTAGCCGAGGCTACTGTTAGCCAAACACTGTTGCTGTTAGCCTAGGCTACTGTTAGCCAAACACTGTTGCTGTTAGCCTAGGCTACTGTTAGCCCAAACACTGTTGCTGTTAGCCTAGGCTACTGCTAGCCCAAACACTGTTGCTGTTAGCCTAGGCTACTGTTAGCCCAAACACTGTTGCTGTTAGCCTAGGCTACTGTTAGCCAAACACTGTTGCTGTTAGCCTAGGCTACTGTTAGCCAAACACTGTTGCTGTTAGCCGAGGCTACTGTTAGCCAAACACTGTTGCTGTTAGCCTAGGCTACTGTTAGCCCAAAGACTGTTGCTGTTAGCCTAGGCTACTGCTAGCCCAAACACTGTTAGCCTAGGCTACTGCTAGCCCAAACACTGTTACTGTTAGCCTAGGCTACTGCTAGCCCAAACACTGTTGCTGTTAGCCAAAAACACACATCTGAATAGCACCCTAAGAACCGCAATCTGGATAGCTGAAAAGAAAGCATGATATTATTTGAATAGTGAAATAATTCTCCATTCTGATTGGTTTAATAAACTGTTCAATAAAACTTCAAACAAAAATAACCATCTTTAGCATGTTCATACGTTTCTGCAATTCCTGCACTCAATTTGAGATCATTTCCACACTGCCACAATAGGGCAGCACGATATGGGCAAACAATCGCAGCCGTGTTTTTTTTAACCAAATATTGCAATTGCGATTTAGATCAAAACACAAAACTGTTAGAATCATGGAAATAGGATGAATATTCTAATTCTATAGTTAGAATATAATAGTGGGCACTTTGAATACAGTGTTGTTTGGCATCCTACGGTGTTGTTTGGCATCCTACAGTGTTGTTCGACATCCTACGGTGTTGTTCGACATCTGTTTGACATCCTACGGTGTTGTTTGACATCTTACGGTGTTGTTCGACATCCTACGGTGTTGTTTGGCATCCTACGGTGTTGTTTGGCATCCTACGGTGTTGTTCGACATCCTACGGTGTTGTTTGGCATCCTACGGTGTTGTTCGACATCCTACGGTGTTGTTTGACATCCTACGGTGTTGTTCGACATCCTACGGTGTTGTTCGACATCCTACGGTGTTGTTTGGCATCCTACGGTGTTGTTAGGCATCCTACGGTGTTGTTCGACATCTGTTTGACATCCTACGGTGTTGTTTGACATCCTACGGTGTTGTTTGGCATCCTACAGTGTTGTTTGACATCCTACGGTGTTGTTTGCCATCCTATAGTGTTGTTCGACATCTGTTTGGCATCCTACGGTGTTGTTTGACAGCCCTACGGGTGTTGTTTGGCATCCTACGGTGTTGTTTGGCATCCTACGGTGTTGTTCGACATCCTACGGTGTTGTTCGACATCCTACGGTGTTGTTCGGCATCCTACGGTGTTGTTCGGCATCCTACGGTGTTGTTCGACATCCTACGGTGTTGTTTGACATGACAATGAATGAAAAGTTATAGAACAGCTGCATAGTTGTCATCAAAGTCTTGAACACAAGACTAGTGTGAAGTGGTGGTCTCCTCCTGGTCGAGCAAAACATCGCTCCCGAGTGACAGGGTGCGGGGCTAGATCTGAAACAACGCTCCCCGAGTGACAGGGGACGGGGCTAGATCTGAAACATCGCTCCCCGAGAGACAGGGGGCAGGGCTAGATCTGAAACATCGCTCCCCGAGTGACAGGGGGCAGGGCTAGATCTGAAACATCGCTCCCGAGTGACAGGGCGAGGCTAGATCTGAAACATCGCTCCCCGAGTGACAGGGGCGGGGCTAGATCTGAAACATCGCTCCCCGAGTGACAGGGGGCGGGGCTAGATCTGAAACATCGCTCCCCGAGTGACAGGGGGCGGGGCTAGATCTGAAACATCGCTCCCCGAGTGACAGGGGGCGAGGCTAGATCTGAAACATCGCTCCCCGAGTGACAGGGGGCGGGGCTAGATCTGAAACATCGCTCCCCGAGTGACAGGGGGCGGGGCTAGATCTGTGTGGAAAGCGGCATGGAGAGGAGAGAGATGACTCAAGTAGCAGAGTAAACTATAAAAACGGATGTTATACACAGCGGAGTAGCGTGTAATTTAACAAACCTAACATTGAAATACCTTTTTATAGAAGGTGAAGTAAAAACCCAAACTGGTCCATGCATCAATACCGGTGTATAGTCAAATATGGTATATCGCCCAGCCCTAGTACTGCATACTGTGTAATATATACGCTTTACTGAAGTAAGCATGAACCATTGTGGAAATGAAATGTGGATGAGATGAATGACTTCTTGTTGATGTTGTTGTTGTTGTTGTTGACAACCACAGAATACACCAGCCTCCGAGAATCTCCACTCCGAATATTCCTGGGAATCATCTCCACAACACTGTCCTGTCAATCATCTCCACAACACTGTCCTGTCTAAATCATCTCCACAACACTGTCCTGTCAATCATCTCCGCAACACTGTCCTGTCAATCATCTCCACAACACTGTCCTGTCAATCATCTCCACAACACTGTCCTGTCAATCATCTCCACAACACTGTCCTGTCAATCATCTCCACAACACTGTCCTGTCAAAATCAACTCCACAACACTGTCCTGTCAATCATCTCCACAACACTGTCCTGTCAATCATCTCCACAACACTGTCCTGTCAATCATCTCCACAACACTGTCCTGTCAATCATCTCCACAACACTGTCCTGTCAATCATCTCCACAACACTGTCCTGTCAAAACTCATCTCCACAACACTGTCCTGTCTAAACTCATCTCCACAACACTGTCCTGTCCAAACTCATCTCCACAACACTGTCCTGTCTAAACTCATCTCCACAACACTGTCCTGTCAATCATCTCCACAACACTATCCTGTCCAAACTCATCTCCACAACACTGTCCTGTCTAAACTCATCTCCACAACACTGTCCTGTCCAAACTCATCTCCACAACACTGTCCTGTCAATCATCTCCACAACACTGTCCTGTCAATCATCTCCACAACACTGTCCTGTCTAAACTCATCTCCACAACACTGTCCTGTCAATCATCTCCACAACACTATCCTGTCAAAACTCATCTCCACAACACTGTCCTGTCAATCATCTCCACAACACTGTCCTGTCAATCATCTCCACAACACTGTTCTGTCAATCATCTCCACAACACTGTCCTGTCAATCATCTCCACAACACTGTCCTGTCAATCATCTCCACAACACTGTCCTGTCAAAACTCATCTCCACAACACTGTCCTGTCAATCATCTCCACAACACTGTCCTGTCAATCATCTCCACAACACTGTCCTGTCAATCATCTCCACAACACTGTCCTGTCAAAACTCATCTCCACAACACTGTCCTGTCAATCATCTCCACAACACTGTCCTGTCAATCATCTCCACAACACTGTCCTGTCAATCATCTCCACAACACTGTCCTGTCAATCATCTCCACAACACTGTCCTGTCAATCATCTCCACAACACTGTCCTGTCAAAACTCATCTCCACAACACTGTCCTGTCAATCATCTCCACAACACTGTCCTGTCTAAAGCATCTCCACAACACTGTCCTGTCAATCATCTCCACAACACTGTCCTGTCAATCATCTCCACAACACTGTCCTGTCAATCATCTCCACAATACTGTCCTGTCAATCATCTCCACAACACTGTCCTGTCAATCATCTCCACAACACTGTCCTGTCAATCATCTCCACAACACTGTCCTGTCAAAACTCATCTCCACAACACTGTCCTGTCAATCATCTCCACAACACTGTCCTGTCAATCATCTCCACAACACTGTCCTGTCAATCATCTCCACAACACTGTCCTGTCAATCATCTCCACAACACTGTCCTGTCAATCATCTCCACAACACTGTCCTGTCAATCATCTCCACAACACTGTCCTGTCTAAAGCATCTCCACAACACTGTCCTGTCAATCATCTCCACAACACTGTCCTGTCAATCATCTCCACAACACTGTCCTGTCAATCATCTCCACAACACTGTCCTGTCAATCATCTCCACAACACTGTCCTGTCAATCATCTCCACAATACTGTCCTGTCAATCATCTCCACAACACTGTCCTGTCAATCATCTCCACAACACTGTCCTGTCAATCATCTCCACACCACAGTCCTGTCAATCATCTCCACAACACTGTCCTGTCTAAACTCATCTCCACAACACTATCCTGTCCAAACTCATCTCCACAACACTGTCCTGTCAATCATCTCCACAACACTGTCCTGTCAATCATCTCCACAACACTGTCCTGTCAATCATCTCCACAACACTGTCCTGTCAATCATCTCCACAACACTGTCCTGTCAAAACTCATCTCCACAACACTGTCCTGTCAATCATCTCCACAACACTGTCCTGTCAATCATCTCCACAACACTGTCCTGTCAATCATCTCCACAACACTGTCCTGTCAATCATCTCCACAACACTGTCCTGTCAATCATCTCCACAACACTGTCCTGTCAATCATCTCCACAACACTGTCCTGTCAATCATCTCCACAACACTGTCCTGTCAATCATCTCCACAACACTGTCCTGTCCAAACTCATCTCCACAACACTGTCCTGTCTAAACTCATCTCCACAACACTGTCCTGTCAATCATCTCCACAACACTGTCCTGTCCAAACTCATCTCCACAACACTGTCCTGTCAATCATCTCCACAACACTGTCCTGTCAATCATCTCCACAACACTGTCCTGTCCAAACTCATCTCCACAACACTGTCCTGTCAATCATCTCCACAACACTGTCCTGTCAAAACTCATCTCCACAACACTGTCCTGTCAAAACTCATCTCCACAACACTGTCCTGTCAATCATCTCCACAACACTGTCCTGTCAATCATCTCCACAACACTGTCCTGTCAATCATCTCCACAACACTGTCCTGTCAATCATCTCCACAACACTGTCCTGTCAAAACTCATCTCCACAACACTGTCCTGTCAATCATCTCCACAACACTGTCCTGTCAATCATCTCCACAACACTGTCCTGTCAATCATCTCCACAACACTGTCCTGTCAATCATCTCCACAACACTGTCCTGTCAATCATCTCCACAACACTGTCCTGTCAATCATCTCCACAACACTGTCCTGTCAATCATCTCCACAACACTGTCCTGTCCAAACTCATCTCCACAACACTGTCCTGTCAAAACTCATCTCCACAACACTGTCCTGTCAATCATCTCCACAACACTGTCCTGTCAAAACTCATCTCCACAACACTGTCCTGTCAAAACTCATCTCCACAACACTGTCCTGTCAATCATCTCCACAACACTGTCCTGTCCAAACTCATCTCCACAACACTGTCCTGTCAATCATCTCCACAACACTGTCCTGTCAATCATCTCCACAACACTGTCCTGTCCAAACTCATCTCCACAACACTGTCCTGTCAATCATCTCCACAACACTGTCCTGTCAAAACTCATCTCCACAACACTGTCCTGTCAAAACTCATCTCCACAACACTGTCCTGTCAATCATCTCCACAACACTGTCCTGTCAAAACTCATCTCCACAACACTGTCCTGTCAAAACTCATCTCCACAACACTGTCCTGTCAAAACTCATCTCCACAACACTGTCCTGTCAATCATCTCCACAACACTGTCCTGTCAATCATCTCCACAACACTGTCCTGTCAATCATCTCCACAACACTGTCCTGTCAATCATCTCCAAACACTGTCCTGTCAATCATCTCCACAACACTGTCCTGTCAAAACTCATCTCCACAACACTGTCCTGTCAAAACTCATCTCCACAACACTGTCCTGTCAAAACTCATCTCCACAACACTGTCCTGTCAATCATCTCCACAACACTGTCCTGTCAATCATCTCCACAACACTGTCCTGTCAATCATCTCCACAACACTGTCCTGTCAATCATCTCCACAACACTGTCCTGTCTAAATCATCTCCACAACACTGTCCTGTCAATCATCTCCACAACACCGTCCTGTCAATCATCTCCACAACACTGTCCTGTCTAAACTCATCTCCACAACACTGTCCTGTCAATCATCTCCACAACACTGTCCTGTCAATCATCTCCACAACACTGTCCTGTCAATCATCTCCACAACACTGTCCTGTCAATCATCTCCACAACACTGTCCTGTCAATCATCTCCACAACACTGTCCTGTCAAAACTCATCTCCACAACACTGTCCTGTCAATCATCTCCACAACACTGTCCTGTCAATCATCTCCACAACACTGTCCTGTCAATCATCTCCACAACACTGTCCTGTCCAAACTCATCTCCACAACACTGTCCTGTCTAAACTCATCTCCACAACACTGTCCTGTCAAAACTCATCTCCACAACACTGTCCTGTCCAAACTCATCTCCACAACACTGTCCTGTCAATCATCTCCACAACACTGTCCTGTCAAAACTCATCTCCACAACACTGTCCTGTCAAAACTCATCTCCACAACACTGTCCTGTCAATCATCTCCACAACACTGTCCTGTCAAAACTCATCTCCACAACACTGTCCTGTCAAAACTCATCTCCACAACACTGTCCTGTCAATCATCTCCACAACACTGTCCTGTCAATCATCTCCACAACACTGTCCTGTCAATCATCTCCACAACACTGTCCTGTCAATCATCTCCACAACACTGTCCTGTCCAAACTCATCTCCACAACACTGTCCTGTCAAAACTCATCTCCACAACACTGTCCTGTCAAAACTCATCTCCACAACACTGTCCTGTCAAAACTCATCTCCACAACACTGTCCTGTCAATCATCTCCACAACACTGTCCTGTCAATCATCTCCACAACACTGTCCTGTCAATCATCTCCACAACACTGTCCTGTCAATCATCTCCACAACACTGTCCTGTCTAAATCATCTCCACAACACTGTCCTGTCAATCATCTCCACAACACCGTCCTGTCAATCATCTCCACAACACTGTCCTGTCTAAACTCATCTCCACAACACTGTCCTGTCAATCATCTCCACAACACTGTCCTGTCAATCATCTCCACAACACTGTCCTGTCAATCATCTCCACAACACTGTCCTGTCAATCATCTCCACAACACTGTCCTGTCAATCATCTCCACAACACTGTCCTGTCAAAACTCATCTCCACAACACTGTCCTGTCAATCATCTCCACAACACTGTCCTGTCAATCATGTCCACAACACTGTCCTGTCAATCATCTCCACAACACTGTCCTGTCCAAACTCATCTCCACAACACTGTCCTGTCTAAACTCATCTCCACAACACTGTCCTGTCAATCATCTTCACAACACTGTCCTGTCAATCATCTCCACAACACTGTCCTGTCAATCATCTCCACAACACTGTCCTGTCAAAACTCATCTCCACAACACTGTCCTGTCAATCATCTCCACAACACTGTCCTGTCAATCATCTCCACAACACTGTCCTGTCAATCATCTCCACAACACTGTCCTGTCAAAACTCATCTCCACAACACTGTCCTGTCTAAACTCATCTCCACAACACTGTCCTGTCAATCATCTCCACAACACTGTCCTGTCAATCATCTCCACAACACTGTCCTGTCTAAACTCATCTCCACAACACTGTCCTGTCAATCATCTCCACAACACTGTCCTGTCAATCATCTCCACAACACTGTCCTGTCAATCATCTCCACAACACTGTCCTGTCAATCATCTCCACAACACTGTCCTGTCTAAACACTGCAGGTGAAATCTGTAATGACTCTTTGCACATTGTGACTTATCATTGAACTTAAATTGTATTTTATTTGACCAGTGCTTGATTTGTGTGGTATTTGATGAGTGTAAGTCATGAAGCTCATATCTGTGGGATTGTAAATCTGCACCAGAGGAGAAACATTTACATTACATTTAAGTCATTTAGCAGACGCTCTTCTCCAGAGCGACTTACAAATTGGTGCATTCACCTTATGACATCCAGTGGAACAGTCACTTTACAATAGTGCATCTAAATCTTAAAGGGGGGGGTGAGAGGGATTACTTATCCTATCCTAGGTATTCCTTAAAGAGGTGGGGTTTCAGGTGTCTCCGGAAGGTGGTGATTGACTCTGCTGTCCTGGCGTTGTGAGGGAGTTTGTTCCACCATTGGGGGGCCAGAGCAGCGAACAGTTTTGACTGGGCTGAGCGGGAGCTGTACTTCCTCAGTGGTAGGGAGGCGAGCAGGCCAGAGGTGGATGAACGCAGTGCCCTTGTTTGGGTGTAGGGCCTGATCAGAGCCTGGAGGTACTGAGGTGCCGTTCCCCTCACAGCTCCGTAGGCAAGCACCATGGTCTTGTAGCGGATGCGAGCTTCAACTGGAAGCCAGTGGAGAGAGCGGAGGAGCGGGGTGACCCTATACTGCAGCCAGGCTTATAACATGTTACCCTATACTGCAGCCAGGCTTATAACATGTTACCCTTTACTGCAGCCAGGCTTATAACATGTTACCCTTTACTGCAGCCAGGCTTATAACATGTTACCCTATACTGCAGCCAGGCTTATAACATGTTACCCTATACTGCAGCCAGGCTTATAACATGTTACCCTTTACTGCAGCCAGGCTTATAACATGTTACCCTTTACTGCAGCCAGGCTTATAACATGTTACCCTTTACTGCAGCCAGGCTTATAACATGTTACCCTTTACTGCAGCCAGGCTTATAACATGTTACCCTATACTGCAGCCAGGCTTATAACATGTTACCCTTTACTGCAGCCAGGCTTATAACATGTTACCCTTTACTGCAGCCAGGCTTATAATGTGTTACCCTTTACTGCAGCCAGGCTTATAACATGTTACCCTTTACTGCAGCCAGGCTTATAACATGTTACCCTTTACTGCAGCCAGGCTTATAACATGTTACCCTTTACTGCAGCCAGGCTTATAACATGTTACCCTTTACTGCAGCCAGGCTTATAACATGTTACCCTTTACTGCAGCCAGGCTTATAACAGTAAGGGGCTACTGGTGGTCGGAAGACTTCCAGTTTGGTGTGGCGCCATGTGGAAGCTTTGCTTCAGAGCTCGGGTAGGAGCTAGTTTCTTATGAGACATTTTTTTAGTTTTTAGGGTGCAACTGGCAGAAAATTGGATCCTCAGTTAGGTGGTTAACTTTTTGCCTCTGGCGTCCTTGGGTACATACCCTTTACTGCAGCCAGGCTTATAACATGTTACCCTATACTGCAGCCAGGCTTATAATGTGTTACCCTATACTGCAGCCAGGCTTATAACATGTTACCCTTTACTGCAGCCAGGCTTATAACATGTTACCCTATACTGCAGCCAGGCTTATAACATGTTACCCTTTACTGCAGCCAGGCTTATAATGTGTTACCCTTTACTGCAGCCAGGCTTATAACATGTTACCCTTTACTGCAGCCAGGCTTATAACATGTTACCCTTTACTGCAGCCAGGCTTATAACATGTTACCCTTTACTGCAGCCAGGCTTATAACATGTTACCCTTTACTGCAGCCAGGCTTATAACATGTTACCCTTTACTGCAGCCAGGCTTATAACATGTTACCCTTTACTGCAGCCAGGCTTATAACATGTTACCCTTTACTGCAGCCAGGCTTATAATGTGTTACCCTTTACTGCAGGGGACTGTAGCTCAGTTGGTAGAGCATGGCGCTTGTAACGCCAGGGTAGGGGGTTCGATTCCCGGGATCACCCATACGTAGAATGTATGCACACATGACTGTAAGTCGCTTTGGATAAAAGCGTCTGCTAAGATGGCATATATGTGTGACCCTTTACTGCAGCCAGGCTTATAATGTGTGACCCTTTACTGCAGCCAGGCTTATAATGTGTTACCCTTTACTGCAGCCAGGCTTATAACATGTTACCCTATACAGTAGATCCTGGGCTATGTAATGTATCAACCTATACAGTAGGACCTGGGCTATGTAATGTATCAACCTATACAGTAGGACCTGGGCTATGTAATGTATCAACCTATACAGTAGATCCTGGGCTATGTAATGTATCAACCTATACAGTAGGACCTGGGCTATGTAATGTATCAACCTATACAGTAGATCCTGGGCTATGTAATGTATCAACCTATACAGTAGGACCTGGGCTATGTAATGTATCAACCTCCAGTATTTATGCTGCAGTAGTTTATGTGTCGGGGGGCTGGGGTCAGTTTGTTATATCTGGAGTACTTCTCTTGTCCTATTCGGTGTCCTGTGTGAATCTAAGTGTGCGTTCTCCAATTCTCTCCTCTCTTTCTTTCTCTCTCTCGGGAGGACCTGAGCCCTAGGACCATGCCCCAGGACTACCTGACATGATGACTCCTTGCTGTCCCCAGTCCACCTGGCCATGCTGCTGCTCCAGTTTCAAATGACCTGAGCCCTAGGACCGTGTCCCAGGACTACCTGACATGATGAGTCCTTGCTGTCCCCAGTCCACCTGATTGTGCTGCTGCTCCAGTTTCAACTGTTCTGCCTTGTTATTATTTGACCATGTTGGTCATTTATGAACATTTGAACATCTTGGTCATGTTCTGTTATAATCTCCACCCGGCACAGCCAGAAGAGGACTGGCCACCCCACATAGCCCGGTTCCTCTCTAGGTTTCTTCCTAGGTTTTGGCCTTTCTAGGGAGTTTTTCCTAGCCACCATGCTTCTACACCTGCATTTCTTGCTGTTTGGGGTTTTAGGCTGGGTTTCTGTACAGCACTTTGAGATATCAGCTGATGTACGAAGGGCTATATAAATAAATTTGTACAGTAGGATTATACAGTAGGACCTGGGCTATGTAATGTGTTTATCTATACAGTAGGATCTGGGCTATGTAATGTGTTTACCTATACAGTAGGTCCTGGGCTATGTAATGTGTTAATCTATACAGTAGGACCTGGGTTATGTAATGTGTTAATCTATACAGTAGGTCCTGGGTTATGTAATGTGTTAATCTATACAGTAGGACCTGGGCTATGTAATGTGTTAATCTATACAGTAGGTCCTGGGCTATGTAATGTGTTAATCTATACAGTAGGACCTGGGTTATGTAATGTGTTAATCTATACAGTAGGTCCTGGGCTATGTAATGTGTTAATCTATACAGTAGGACCTGGGTTATGTAATGTGTTAATCTATACAGTAGGACCTGGGCTATGTAATGTGTTAATCTATACAGTAGGACCTGGGTTATGTAATGTGTTAATCTATACAGTAGGACCTGGGTTATGTAATGTGTTAATCTATACAGTAGGACCTGGGCTATGTAATGTGTTAATCTATACAGTAGGACCTGGGCTATATAATGTGTTTATCTATACAGTAGGACCTGGGCTATGTAATGTGTTTACCTATACAGTAGGATCTGGGCTATGTAATGTGTTAATCTATACAGTAGGTCCTGGGCTATGTAATGTGTTAATCTATACAGTAGGACCTGGGCTATGTAATGTGTTAATCTATACAGTAGGACCTGGGCTATGTAATGTGTTAATCTATACAGTAGGACCTGGGTTATATATATATATTATAAATATCTGAAATGCATGAATGTATCACTTTATATTGGTGATGTGTTTTTAAAAGAGAACTTAGATGATGTGAAGTCTGATGTTTGGACGCCTGTTATTAAATAACTTGTTATTCAAACCAATCATGTTCTGTTCTCTTCTGGCTATGAAGCTTCATGACACATGTATAAATGGTGTTCAACTAAACAGCGAACACAGGAGATAATAACATATAAAGGATGTATCACTGTCTGTCTGTCTGTCTGTCTGTCTGTCTGTCTGTCTGTCTGTCTGTCTGTCTGTCTGTCTGTCTGTCTGTCTGTCTGTCTGTCTGTCTGTCTGTCTGTCTGTCTGTTTAGTGCTGACCATCTTACATCAAAGAGAGGGTTGGTAAATCATCAACTCTACATCTGTCATTGGTTCCTGCCATAGAAATCCATTCATTAAACATCATGAAATACAGAATTATACTTTGACTGTCTACTCTAAAAAAATATAAAAAAATAGTATTTTTCAAATAGTTATTATTTCATGGCCTGTTGGGAGTCAATTAAAGACGACACAAAGATACTCCAGTGTTTAACTGCTAAATTGTAATTATTTCGCCACTATAGTCTATTTATTGCCTTACCTGGTTATTACCTGGTTATTACCTGGTTATTACCTGGTTATTACCTGGTGAAATAAAGGTCATGTTCTTTTTCCTTTAAATGAACTGAATCAGATTCACAATATCCAACTGATATTTATGTACGGCAATGAACATAATGTGCCCATTATAATGTGAAGGTATGTCTTCTAAGTAAGAAAAGTATTTCTCAGCAAGAAAGATTCAAACAGCAACAAGCTACAAGTTAGCAGTGTTTATTTCTGAAACGCACAGAGCTCACAGGATACCCTTCATAGGTTGTGGTCCCTTCATAGGTCGTGGTCCTTCTGTAGCTCAGTTGGTAGAGCATGGCGCTTGTAACGCCAGGGTAGTGGGTTCGATCCCCGGGACCACCCATACGTAGAATGTATGCACACATGACTGTAAGTCGCTTTGGATAAAAGCGTCTGCTAAATAGCATATATTATTATTATTATATTGTGTTTACACAAGCAGATCAATTCAGATCGTTTAACTAATTATTTGCAAAAGAGCTGATCTGATTGGTCAAAAGATCAATTAGTGAATGAAAAGATCTTAATTGGACTGCCTGTGTAAACACAACGTAATAAACCCAAACAGATGATGTAACACCTTACGGTTTCCCCACTTCTACACCACAATCTCAATGTAGAGTTGAATAGTCTAAATGACCTATAGAGCTCAACAACCAGGTCTAGAGAGAGAGACAGGGCAGTCCTGCTAATAACAACCAGGTCTAGAGAGAGACAGGGCAGTCCTGCTAATAACAACCAGGTCTAGAGAGAGAGACAGGGCAGTCCTGCTAATAACAACCAGGTCTAGAGATAGAGACAGGGCAGTCCTGCTAATAACAACCAGGTCTAGAGAGAGAGACAGGGCAGTCCTGCTAATAACAACCAGGTCTAGAGAGAGAGACAGGGCAGTCCTGCTAATAACAACCAGGTCTAGAGAGAGAGACAGGGCAGTCCTGCTAATAACAACCAGGTCTAGAGAGAGAGACAGGGCAGTCCTGCTAATAACAACCAGGTCTAGAGAGAGAGACAGGGCAGTCCTGCTAATAACAACCAGGTCTAGAGAGAGAGACAGGGCAGTCCTGCTCTCTGTACAATACAATCAGTAAAGTATTTAAAAGTCTACTAATTTAACAAAGCAAGATATTCTCTATAAAATAATAAAGGATAGGATTCAATAAATGAATTCAAGACATAACAATGATTGAATTAAACATGAGTAAAAACAACAACAACAACAACAACAACAACAACAACGAATAATGATTCACCATAATCAATATACCAAAACTATGATTTGTTCAACCCAGTGTGTCAAACCTGTATCTTTTGATGAGTCTGTAAACTCTGTTATGAAGTTCTGGCCAAAGGAGATTACCAGGGGATGTTTCCATCCCCCTTTTCCAGTCACTATATTCCTGATACAGCATTGGCTCTTCTACCTTTATTGCTGCATTACAAAGTAAACATCTGCAGTCTATTCAATGTATTGTCATGTGTCTGATGAAAACCATTTTCATTTCTTTTATATGTATATTGGTGGAACATTTCATGACTCTAGGACAACTAAAATGCAAGATACAAGATATCTTCAGTAGTTTTGAAATGTAATGTTTGTTTAATGGGTAAAATATGGTCGTTTTTTTCCCTTCAATATCCTAAAAAGTGTGTTTCAGAGACCAGAGGTTTTCACCCGACAGCGATGATATGTGATACCGTGGCTTTCCTAAATAATATGGGCACATCACCATATCCCTCTATAGCTTACGTCTACAGTTGCAAATAAGCGAAGGGGAAGGCGGGTAGCCTAGAGGTTAGAGTGTTGCAACTGAAAGGTCACTGGTTCAAATACTAAAGGTGCTCCAGGGTGCTGTACTACTATGGCTGACCCTGTAAAACAATCCATTTCACTGCACATATCTGCTGTGTGTGTGACAATAAAAGCATTATTTTTATTTATTTAAATGTCCTAAAGCTGCTTCCCGACACACAGCCGCCCTAACTTCTGTTAAAACACAGCTCAGCACCTCAATCCGATCCTTGATGTACCTACACTTATTTCAATGATCAATTTCTGCATCTCATCTCTTTTACGACTTCGTGATATTGTCTTCCATATTCCGTCAAGGATATCAGAGTATCCAGGCGGCAATGTGGCCGTCACCTCGATGATGAGACGTGCAATGAGCTCAAACAGATGTGGGTTTTCCATGGCAACATTGGTGAATCTTGACAACATTTGAACATCGTTTGTCTCCACCAAGTAGACCAATACGTTTTCTAGAATGGTCCTGAGAGGGATTGCATATTCAATCACACTCTGAGTTTCAAGAGTTTCCTTACATTTGTACAAAAAGCCACCAGTATGCATGGCAATCACCTGGCAGCCATATACTGGGATGCCATTAATTACTTGACAATGACTGGGATTTATAACGGGAGACCCAGAGGCTCCATTAAAGCAGAAGGTGTTATAGGTCAGCACATTCAGATTCCCCTGCATTATCTGCTCATTAAACTCTTTGTCCAACTCATCACCCAAAATGCTTTCTTTGATTGACATGATGGAGCTCTCGTTCTCTCCTAAATGTTTGATCTCAGCTGCATTTCTTTGTTCCACCTCTATTATGGTCGTGGAGTCCATCTTTTTAACGCCTCCATCTGGATGGCCAACGATGTAGATCCCACCTGTCTGAGGGACTGGGCCATACTTCTGAAGGACACCTGGAGGAAACTTATAGCCTTTTAATGGGGTACTCAACTCCAGTATGGCATAGTCAACCTGACGCCTCCACCTATCAACTCCATATTGGAGGGCAACCACTTCTGGTTTAACATTTACCTTCCACTGACCTGATCCAAGTGGGTTGTCAAAATTAAACGTGACAGTTGTGGGAACCGACAGTCTCTTTCCCTGAAGTACACCTTCATCCTTGAACAAATGACCATTTGTCAGGATGAAGTTATCGAACAGCAGGAAACCTGTTCCTTCGATGAATTCGTGCTCGACCTTACAGACTGAGGTGGTCACTTCTGCCAGCTCTGTTAACCTGTACACTTCAGTAAAACTCTCCGGTTTCTTACCAAATTCCTCCCTCATCAACTCTATCACTTCAGACTCAGATTTCTCCTGTGGATACCTACTCTTCATGTGATCTTGTAAACGTTTAAACTGGTCGCATAAGATCTGATGAATTTCCCTAGAATCTGGCATGGGAATGTATTTTTGTTTCTTATTTGCCTGTATTTCCTGTCGCTCCTGTGTCATATTTCCCACAGAGGGCCCCTCCTCCGATTTTGCACTTGAGTTGGACTGAGAGGGCCCCTCCTCCGATTTTGCACTTGAGTTGGACTGAGAGGGTTGTGTGGTGTCACCCTCAGATTTGAATCTTGTGTCAGAAATCTTTGATTTTGTGGTGCCAAGCACTTCTCTGTTTGTTGGTTCCTTTAGAAAAATTTGAAATCTGCGATCTTTTAGCTTGTTTACTACAGTGGACATAGTAATATTTGTTTGTTTTTGGGGTTCCTCACAAAGTGTACATGTTTCTGCAAACACTATGTCTGAGAAACGCCCATCTGCTTCCAGAGCTGACTTGACTGTATCCCCACATTTTGCATAGATACACAGAGGGCTAAAATGCTTATGTTTTGGGTGTTTAAGTACCTCCTTGCTTGTGATATTTTTCCCACCTGTTACCCCAACACAGAAAGTGACAAATGAGGATTTTTGCTGTTGCTCTTTTCCCTGTGCAAGTTCCCTTTTCTCATCTATGGCCGGTGTTTTAGATTTAGGGAAAGTGAATATAACGAGGAGCTCATCTTTCTTAATTAAGCAACATGGAAAGTGCTCCGCTATGGCCCCTTTTTCATTCACAATGACAACTTCTCTCCCCTTCACCTTTTTCATTAATTTACAGAAGATCTCATTTCTTCTGAGAACTTCTATTATGTTGCCAGGTTCGGTACAGGTGATTTCCCCTTTATCTGTTCGGCCTGAGTCTCCGCTAGAAAAGGACAATCGGTGACAGTGTTCTTCCTGTAGAGAAATTTATAAAGAATGTTAATAATCTTTATAGATATTATGTTTGTCTGGTTAAATTATAATAAATTGTGCCCCCATAACATATTCAGAGGACTCTTAGGCATGTTAAAGCTTATCAAAACCAGTTAGTCATTATCAATATACTAAATATACTAAACAAATATTTCATGATGGAGTAGAAATGTGTTATCAACATTATCCTGACCTTGGTATTATGAGGTTCAGACATTTTCATTTTTGTTATTTGAAGCCATTTGATCTGGCGATGGACCGCTCTGACGATGGACCGCTCTGGCGATGGACCGCTCTGACGATGGACGCTCTGGATGGACCGCTCTGACGATGGACCGCTCTGACGATGGACCGCTCTGACGATGGACCGCTCTGACGATGGACCGCTCTGACGATGGACCGCTCTGACGATGGACCGACAATGGACCGCTCTGGCAATGGACCGCTCTGACGATGGACCGGGCAATGGACGCTCTGACGATGGACCGCTCTGATGGACCGCTCTGGCGATGGACGATGGACCGCTCTGGCGATGGACCGCTGGACCGCTCTGACGATGGACCGCTCTGGCGATGGACCGCTCTGGCGATGGACCGCTCTGGCGATGGACCGCTCTGGCGATGGACCGCTCTGACAATGGACCGCTCTGACAATGGACCGCTCTGACGATGGACCGCTCTGACAATGGACCGCTCTGACAATGGACCGCTCTGGAACTGAAATAAAACAGGAGTTTGACGTTCTAAGTCAAGACAGAAAAGGATTATGCTGTAGATACACAAGACCAACAACAGTCCTATTACATCCTGCCATATGTATAATATGAGTTATCCTCAACAACAGCTCTTGATCTTTGATCAAATAAAGTTAATACAGTATGACAGAGTAGATGAAATGGTCAAACTATCTGACGTAAGACAATGGCTCACTGTTTGTTGCTAACAGCTACAAGCCTTCATTGGTAACACTTTAGGATAGTCTATCTGTGGATGTTTGACAAAACACCATTCGTGTTCTGCTGTTGTGTTCACCTGCACATCGTCATGTCCCACCGGGGCGGCAGGGTAGCCTTGTGGTTAGAGCGTTGGACTAGTAACCGAAAGGTTGCAAGTTCATATCTCCGAGCTGACATGGTACAAATCTGTCGTTCTGCCCCTGAACAGGCAGTTAACCCACTGTTCCCAGGCCGTCATTGAAAATAAGAATCTGTTCTTAACTGACTTGCCTGGTTAAATAAAGGTAAAATAAATAACAAATAAACCAACCGGTTTCAGTCTATTCAATTCAAATAGTTTTCTAAACATAGAATAATCATGCTAGATTACATTCCTTTTTTATTTATTTTTATTTAAACTTTATTTAACCAGGTAGGCAAGTGGATCTGCACCACAGATGAAGAACATTCCTTAGCTAAGAATATGTGCACGGGGTTAAAACAAGAGAGGAGAACCCCCAACAGGATGCAACATTAATTCATGGACTCAACTTAAAGCCCCCAAACAGGATGCAACATTAATTCATGGACTCAACTTAAAGCCCCCAACAGGATGCAACATTAATTCATGGACTCAACAAAGCTCCCCAACAGGATTCAACATTAATTCATGGACTCAACTTAAAGCCCCCAACAGGAATCAACATTAATTCATGGACTCAACTTAAAGCCCCCAACAGGATTCAACGTTAATTCATGGACTCAACTTAAAGCCCCCAACAGGATGCAACATTAATTCATGGACTCAACTTTAAAGCCCCCAACAGGATTCAACATTCATTCATGGACTCAACTTAAAGCCCCCAACAGGATTCAACATTAATTCATGGACTCAACTTAAAGCCCCCAACAGGATTCAACATTAATTCATGGACTCAACTTAAAGCCCCCAACAGGATTCAACATTAATTCATGGACTCAACTTAAAGCCCCCCACAACAGGAGTCAACATTAATTCATGCTCGACTAACAGCCCCCAACAGGATTCAACATTAATTCATGGACTCAACTT
>NW_025749872.1:0-22077 GCF_021184085.1 Oncorhynchus gorbuscha | reverse complement strand
CACAGTGAGAGAGGCACGACAAAGGAGAGGGGACAGTCACAGAGCACAGTGAGAGAGGCACGACAAAGGAGAGGGGACAGTCACAGAGCACAATGGGAGAGGCACGACAAAGGAGAGGGGACAGTCACAGAGCACAGTGAGAGAGGCCGACAAAGGAGAGGGGACAGTCACAGAGCACAGTGAGAGAGGCACTACAAAGGAGAGGGGACAGTCACAGAGCACAGTGAGAGAGGCACGACAAAGGAGAGGGGACAGTCACAGAGGTTTTCAATACAGTATCAAACTTAGGGGAACACGATTATTTAGTGTTGTGGATATGTGGTGGTATTGAACATGTTGTGGATATGTGGGGGTATTGAACATGTTGTGGATATGTGGTGGTATTGAACATGTTGTGTTGTGGATATGTGGAGGTATTGAACATGTTGTGTTGTGGATATGTGGAGGTATTGAACATGTTGTGGATATGTGGTGGTATTGAACATGTTGTGTTGTGGATATGTGGAGGTATTGAACATGTTGTGTTGTGGATATGTGGAGGTATTGAACATGTTGTGGATATGTGGTGGTATTGAACATGTTGTGTTGTGGATATGTGGAGGTATTGAACATGTTGTGTTGTGGATATGTGGAGGTATTGAACATGTTGTGGATATGTGGTGGTATTGAACATGTTGTGGATATGTGTTGGTATTGAACATGTTGTGGATATGTGTTGGTATTGAACATGTTGTGTTGTGGATATGTGGGGGTATTGAACATGTTGTGTTGTGGATATGTGGGGGTATTGAACATGTTGTGATGTGGATATGTGGGGGTATTGAACATGTTGTGTTGTGGATATGTGGAGGTATTGAACATGTTGTGTTGTGGACATGTGGAGGTATTGAACATGTTGTGGATATGTGGAGGTATTGAACATGTTGTGTTGTGGAGGTATTGAACATGTTGTGGATATGTGGGGGTATTGAACATGTTGTGGATATGTGGGGGTATTGAACATGTTGTGTTGTGGAGGTATTGAACATGTTGTGGATATGTGGGGGTATTGAACATGTTGTGGATATGTGGGGGTATTGAACATGTTGTGGATATGTGGGGGTATTGAACATGTTGTGGATATGTGGGGTATTGAACATGTTGTGGATATGTGGTGGTATTGAACATGTTGTTGATATGTGGGGGTGTTGAAATATGTTGTGGATATGTGGAGGTTGAACATGTTGTGATATGTGGAGGTATTGAACATGTTGTGGATATGTGGTGGCATTGAACATGCTGTGGATATGTGGAGGTATTTGAACATGTTGTGTTGTGATATGTGGAGGTATTGAACATGGTGTGGATATGTGGGGGTATTGAACATGTTGTGTATATGTGGTGGTATTGAACATGTTGTGATGATATGTGGTGGTATTGAACATGTTGTGGATATGTAGAGGCATTGGACATGTTGTGTTGTGGATATGTGGGGTGCATTAAACATGTTGTGTTGTGGATATGTGGGGGTATTGGAACATGTTGTTGTGGATATGTGGAGGTATTGAACATGTTGTGCTGTGGATATGTGGTGGTATTGAACATGTTGTGGATATGTGGTGGTATTGAACATGTTGTGGATATGTGGGGGTATTGAACATGTTGTGTTGT
Source organism: Oncorhynchus gorbuscha (assembly GCF_021184085.1). NCBI lineage: Eukaryota > Metazoa > Chordata > Actinopteri > Salmoniformes > Salmonidae > Oncorhynchus > Oncorhynchus gorbuscha. The sequence continues at coordinate 20,427 of NW_025749872.1, read as the reverse complement.
GATATGTGGAGTGGTATTGAACATGTTGTGGATATGTGGGGGTATTGAACATGTTGTGATATGTGGGGTATTTAACATGTTGTGTTGTGGATATGTGGGGGTATTGAACATGTTGTGTTGTGGATATGTGGAGGTATTGAACATGTTGTGTATATTGGTGGTATTGAACATGCTGTGATATGTGGTGGTATTGAACATGTTGTGGATATGTGGAGGTATTGAACATGTTGTGTTGTAGATATGTGGTGGTATTGAACATGTTGTGTTGTGGATATGTGGTGGTATTGAACATGCAGTGATGTGGATATGTGGGGGTATTGAACATGTTGTGGATATGTGGTGGAATTGAACATGTTGTGTTGTGGATATGTGGAGGTATTGAACATGTTGTGTTGTGATATGTGGTGGTATTGGACATGTTGTGTTGTGATATGTGGGGGTATTGAACATGTTGTGTTGTGGATATGTGGGGGTATTGAACATGTTGTGGATATGTGGTGGCATTGAACATGTTGTTGATATGTAAGGGTGTTGAACATGTTGTGGATATGTGGTATTGAACATGTTGTGGATATGGTGGTGCATTAACATGTTGTGTTGTGGAGATTGAACATGTTGTGGATATGTGTATTGAACATGTTGTGGGATATGTGGTGGCATTGGAACATGTTGTGTTGTGGATATGTGGGTATTGAACATGTTGTGTTGTGGATATGTGGGGGTATTGAAATATGTTGTGATGTGGATATGTGGGGGTATTGAACATGTTGTGTTGTGGATATGTGGAGGTATTGAACATGTTGTGTTGTGGATATGTGGGGGTATTGAACATGTTGTGATGTGGATATGTGGGGCATTGAACATGTTGTGTATATGTGGGGGGCATTGAACATGGTGTGGATATGTGGTGGTATTGAACATGTTGTTGATATGTGGGGTATTGAACATGTCGTGTATATGTGGGGTATTGAACATGTTGTGTTGTGGATATGTGGTGGTATTGAACATGTTGTGGATATGTGGTGGTATTGAACATGTTGTGTTGTGATATGTGGTGGTATTGAACATGTTGTGGATATGTGGTGGTATTGAACATGTTGTGATATGTGGTATTGAACATGCTGTGATATGTGGGGGTATTGAACATGTTGTGTGGATATGTGGAGGTATTGAAATATGTTGTGGATATGGATGGTATTGAACATGTTGTGGATATGTGGTGGTATTGAACATGTTGTGTTGTGGATATGTGGAGGTATTGAACATGTTGTGGATATGTGGAGGTATTGAACATGTTGTGATATGTGGTGGTATTGAACATGGTGGATATGTGGTGGTATTGAACATGTTGTGGATATGTGGAGGCATTGAACATGTTGTGGATATGTGGTGGTATTGAACATGTTGTGGATATGTGGGGGTATTGAATATGTTGTGTTATGGATATGTGGAGGTATTGAATATGTTGTGGATATGTGGTATGTATTGAACATGTTGTGGATATAGTGGTATTGAACATGTTGTGGATATGTGGAGGTATTGAACATGTTGTGTTGTGGATATGTGATGGTATTGAACATGTTGTGTATGTGTGATTGAACATGTTGTGGATATGTGGTGGTATTGAACATGTTGTGGATATAGAGGTATTGAACATGTTGTGGATATGTGGGGGTATTGAACATGTTGTGGAAGTGATGGTATTGAACATGTTGTGGATATGTGGTGGTATTGAACATGTTGTGTTGTGGATATGTGGTGGTATTGAACATGTTGTGTTGTGGATATGTATGGTATGAACATGTTGTGGATATGTGGTGGTATTGAACATGTTGTAGTTGTGGATATGGGAGGGTATGAACATGTTGTGGATATGTGATGGTATTGAACATGTTGTGATATGTGTATTGAACATGTTGTGATATGGGTGTAGTATTGAACATGTTGTGATGTGGATATGTGGAGGTATTGAACATGTTGTGGATATGTGGTGGTATTGAACATGTTGTGTTGTGGATATGTGGAGGTATTGAACATGTTGTGGATATGTGGTGGTATTGAACATGATGTGGATATGGGGTGGTATTGAACATGTTGTGGATATGTGGTGGTATTGAACATGTTGTGGATATGTGATGGTATTGAACATGTTGTGTTGTGGATATGTGGTGGTATTGAACATGTTGTGGATATGTGGAGGTATTGAACATGTTGTGTTGTGGATATGTGGTGGTATTGAACATGTTGTGTTGTGGATATGTGGGGGTATTGAACATGTTGTGTTGTGGATATGTGGTGGTATTGAACATGTTGTGGATATGTGGTGGTATTGAACATGTTGTGGATATGTGGTGGTATTGAACATGTTGTGGATATGTGGAGGTATTGAACATGTTGTGGATATGTGGTGGTATTGAACATGTTGTGGATATGTGGTGGTATTGAACATGTTGTGGATATGTGGTGGTATTGAACATGTTGTGTGGATATGTAGTGGTATTGGACATGTTGTGTTGTGGATATGTGGGGGTATTGAACATGTTGTGTTGTGGATATGTGGGGGTATTGAACATGTTGTGATGTGGATATGTGGGGGTATTGAACATGTTGTGTTGTGGATATGTGAGGTATTGAACATGTTGTGTTGTGGATATGTGGTGGTATTGAACATGTTGTGTTGTGGATATGTGGTGGTATTGAACATGTTGTGGATATGTGGGGTATTGAACATGTTGTGTTGTGGATATGTGGAGGTATTGAACATGTTGTGGATATGTGGTGGTATTGAACATGTTGTGTTGTGGAGGTATTGAACATGTTGTGGATATGTGGGGGTATTGAACATGTTGTGGATATGTGGGGGTATTGAACATGTTGTGGATATGTGGGGGTATTTAACATGTTGTGTTGTGGATATGTGGGGTATTGAACATGTTGTGTTGTGGATATGTGGAGGTATTGAACATGTTGTGTATATGTGGTGGTATTGAACATGTTGTGGATATGTGGTGGTATTGAACATGTTGTGGATATGTGGAGGTATTGAACATGTTGTGTTGTAGATATGTGGTGGTATTGAACATGTTGTGTTGTGGATATGTGGTGGTATTGAACATGCAGTGATGTGGATATGTGGGGGTATTGAACATGTTGTGGATATGTGGTGGTATTGAACATGTTGTGTTGTGGATATGTGGAGGTATTGAACATGTTGTGTTGTGGATATGTGGTGGTATTGGACATGTTGTGGTATTGAACATGTTGTGTTGTGGATATGTGGGGGTATTGAACATGTTGTGGATATGTGGTGGTATTGAACATGTTGTTGATATGTGGGGGTGTTGAACATGTTGTGGATATGTGGTGGTATTGAACATGTTGTGGATATGTGGAGGTATTGAACATGTTGTGGATATGTGTTGTTATTGAACATGTTGTGTTGTGGATATGTGGTGGTATTGAACATGTTGTGTTGTGGATATGTGGTGGTATTGGACATGTTGTGTTGTGGATATGTGGGGTATTGAACATGTTGTGTTGTGGATATGTGGGGGTATTGAACATGTTGTGATGTGGATATGTGGGGGTATTGAACATGTTGTGTTGTGGATATGTGGAGGTATTGAACATGTTGTGTTGTGGATATGTGGGGTATTGAACATGTTGTGATGTGGATATGTGGGGGTATTGAACATGTTGTGTTGTGGATATGTGGGGGTATTGAACATGTTGTGTATATGTGGTGGTATTGAACATGTTGTGGATATGTGGGGGTATTGAACATGTTGTGCATATGTGGGGGTATTGAACATGTTGTGGATATGTGGTGGTATTGAACATGTTGTGGATATGTGGTGGTATTGAACATGTTGTGGATATGTGGTGGTATTGAACATGTTGTGGATATGTGGTGGTATTGAACATGTTGTGTTGTGGATATGTGGGGGTATTGAACATGTTGTGGATATGTGGAGGTATTGAACATGTTGTGGATATGTGGTGGTATTGAACATGTTGTGGATATGTGGTGGTATTGAACATGTTGTGGATATGTGGAGGTATTGAACATGTTGTGGATATGTGGTGGTATTGAACATGTTGTGGATATGTGGAGGTATTGAACATGTTGTGGATATGTGGGGGTATTGAACATGTTGTGGATATGTGGGGGTGTTGAACATGTTGTGTTATGGATATGTGGTGGTATTGAATATGTTGTGTTGTGGATATGTGGTGGTATTGAACATGATGTGGATATGGGGTGGTATTGAACATGTTGTGGATATGTGGTGGTATTGAACATGTTGTGGATATGTGATGGTATTGAACATGTTGTGTTGTGGATATGTGGTGGTATTGAACATGTTGTGGATATGTGGAGGTATTGAACATGTTGTGTTGTGGATATGTGGTGGTATTGAACATGTTGTGTTGTGGATATGTGGGGGTATTGAACATGTTGTGTTGTGGATATGTGGTGGTATTGAACATGTTGTGGATATGTGGTGGTATTGAACATGTTGTGGATATGTGGTGGTATTGAACATGTTGTGGATATGTGGAGGTATTGAACATGTTGTGGATATGTGGAGGTATTGAACATGTTGTGGATATGTGGTGGTATTGAACATGTTGTGGATATGTGGTGGTATTGAACATGTTGTGGATATGTGGTGGTATTGAACATGTTGTGGATATGTAGTGGTATTGGACATGTTGTGTTGTGGATATGTGGGGGTATTGAACATGTTGTGTTGTGGATATGTGGGGGTATTGAACATGTTGTGATGTGGATATGTGGGGGTATTGAACATGTTGTGTTGTGGATATGTGGAGGTATTGAACATGTTGTGTTGTGGATATGTGGTGGTATTGAACATGTTGTGTTGTGGATATGTGGTGGTATTGAACATGTTGTGGATATGTGGGGGTATTGAACATGTTGTGTTGTGGATATGTGGAGGTATTGAACATGTTGTGGATATGTGGTGGTATTGAACATGTTGTGTTGTGGAGGTATTGAACATGTTGTGGATATGTGGGGGTATTGAACATGTTGTGGATATGTGGGGGTATTGAACATGTTGTGGATATGTGGGGGTATTTAACATGTTGTGTTGTGGATATGTGGGGGTATTGAACATGTTGTGTTGTGGATATGTGGAGGTATTGAACATGTTGTGTATATGTGGTGGTATTGAACATGTTGTGGATATGTGGTGGTATTGAACATGTTGTGGATATGTGGAGGTATTGAACATGTTGTGTTGTAGATATGTGGTGGTATTGAACATGTTGTGTTGTGGATATGTGGTGGTATTGAACATGCAGTGATGTGGATATGTGGGGGTATTGAACATGTTGTGGATATGTGGTGGTATTGAACATGTTGTGTTGTGGATATGTGGAGGTATTGAACATGTTGTGTTGTGGATATGTGGTGGTATTGGACATGTTGTGGTATTGAACATGTTGTGTTGTGGATATGTGGGGGTATTGAACATGTTGTGGATATGTGGGGGTATTGAACATGTTGTGGATATGTGGGGGTATTTAACATGTTGTGTTGTGGATATGTGGGGGTATTGAACATGTTGTGTTGTGGATATGTGGAGGTATTGAACATGTTGTGTATATGTGGTGGTATTGAACATGTTGTGGATATGTGGTGGTATTGAACATGTTGTGGATATGTGGAGGTATTGAACATGTTGTGTTGTAGATATGTGGTGGTATTGAACATGTTGTGTTGTGGATATGTGGTGGTATTGAACATGCAGTGATGTGGATATGTGGGGGTATTGAACATGTTGTGGATATGTGGTGGTATTGAACATGTTGTGTTGTGGATATGTGGAGGTATTGAACATGTTGTGTTGTGGATATGTGGTGGTATTGGACATGTTGTGGTATTGAACATGTTGTGTTGTGGATATGTGGGGGTATTGAACATGTTGTGGATATGTGGTATTGAACATGTTGTTGATATGTGGGGGTGTTGAACATGTTGTGGATATGTGGTGGTATTGAACATGTTGTGGATATGTGGAGGTATTGAACATGTTGTGGATATGTGTTGTTATTGAACATGTTGTGTTGTGGATATGTGGTGGTATTGAACATGTTGTGTTGTGGATATGTGGTGGTATTGGACATGTTGTGTTGTGGATATGTGGGGGGTATTGAACATGTTGTGTTGTGGATATGTGGGGGTATTGAACATGTTGTGATGTGGATATGTGGGGGTATTGAACATGTTGTGTTGTGGATATGTGGAGGTATTGAACATGTTGTGTTGTGGATATGTGGGGGTATTGAACATGTTGTGATGTGGATATGTGGGGGTATTGAACATGTTGTGTTGTGGATATGTGGGGGTATTGAACATGTTGTGTATATGTGGTGGTATTGAACATGTTGTGGATATGTGGGGGTATTGAACATGTTGTGCATATGTGGGGGTATTGAACATGTTGTGGATATGTGGTGGTATTGAACATGTTGTGGATATGTGGTGGTATTGAACATGTTGTGGATATGTGGTGGTATTGAACATGTTGTGGATATGTGGTGGTATTGAACATGTTGTGTTGTGGATATGTGGGGGTATTGAACATGTTGTGGATATGTGGAGGTATTGAACATGTTGTGGATATGTGGTGGTATTGAACATGTTGTGGATATGTGGTGGTATTGAACATGTTGTGGATATGTGGAGGTATTGAACATGTTGTGGATATGTGGTGGTATTGAACATGTTGTGGATATGTGGAGGTATTGAACATGTTGTGGATATGTGGGGGTATTGAACATGTTGTGGATATGTGGGGGTGTTGAACATGTTGTGTTATGGATATGTGGTGGTATTGAATATGTTGTGTTGTGGATATGTGGAGGTATTGAACATGTTGTGGATATGTGTTGGTATTGAACATGTTGTGTTGTGGATATGTGGTGGTATTGAACATGTTGTGTTGTGGATATGTGGTGGTATTGAACATGTTGTGGATATGTGGTGGTATTGAATATGTTGTGTTGTGGATATGTGGAGGTATTGAACATGTTGTGGATATGTGTTGGTATTGAACATGTTGTGTTGTGGATATGTGGTGGTATTGAACATGTTGTGTTGTGGATATGTGGTGGTATTGGACATGTTGTGGTATTGAACATGTTGTGTTGTGGATATGTGGGGGTATTGAACATGTTGTGGATATGTGGTGGTATTGAACATGTTGTTGATATGTGGGGGTGTTGAACATGTTGTGGATATGTGGTGGTATTGAACATGTTGTGGATATGTGGAGGTATTGAACATGTTGTGGATATGTGTTGTTATTGAACATGTTGTGTTGTGGATATGTGGTGGTATTGAACATGTTGTGTTGTGGATATGTGGTGGTATTGGACATGTTGTGTTGTGGATATGTGGGGGTATTGAACATGTTGTGTTGTGGATATGTGGGGGTATTGAACATGTTGTGATGTGGATATGTGGGGGTATTGAACATGTTGTGTTGTGGATATGTGGAGGTATTGAACATGTTGTGTTGTGGATATGTGGGGGTATTGAACATGTTGTGATGTGGATATGTGGGGGTATTGAACATGTTGTGTTGTGGATATGTGGGGGTATTGAACATGTTGTGTATATGTGGTGGTATTGAACATGTTGTGGATATGTGGTGGTATTGAACATGTTGTTGATATGTGGGGGTATTGAACATGTTGTGCATATGTGGGGGTATTGAACATGTTGTGTTGTGGATATGTGGTGGTATTGAACATGTTGTGGATATGTGGTGGTATTGAACATGTTGTGTTGTGGATATGTGGTGGTATTGAACATGTTGTGGATATGTGGTGGTATTGAACATGTTGTGTTGTGGATATGTGGGGGTATTGAACATGTTGTGGATATGTGGAGGTATTGAACATGTTGTGGATATGTGGTGGTATTGAACATGTTGTGGATATGTGGTGGTATTGAACATGTTGTGGATATGTGGAGGTATTGAACATGTTGTGGATATGTGGTGGTATTGAACATGTTGTGGATATGTGGAGGTATTGAACATGTTGTGGATATGTGGGGGTATTGAACATGTTGTGGATATGTGGGGGTGTTGAACATGTTGTGTTATGGATATGTGGTGGTATTGAATATGTTGTGTTGTGGATATGTGGAGGTATTGAACATGTTGTGGATATGTGTTGGTATTGAACATGTTGTGTTGTGGATATGTGGTGGTATTGAACATGTTGTGTTGTGGATATGTGGTGGTATTGAACATGTTGTGGATATGTGGTGGTATTGAATATGTTGTGTTGTGGATATGTGGAGGTATTGAACATGTTGTGGATATGTGTTGGTATTGAACATGTTGTGTTGTGGATATGTGGTGGTATTGAACATGTTGTGTTGTGGATATGTGGTGGTATTGAACATGTTGTGTTGTGGATATGTGGAAGTATTGAACATGTGGTGGTATTGAACATGTGGTGGTATTGAACATGTTGTGGATATGTGGAGGTATTGAACATGTTGTGATGTGGATATGTGGGGGTATTGAACATGTTGTGTTGTGGATATGTGGGGGTATTGAACATGTTGTGGATATGTGGAGGTATTGAACATGTTGTGGATATGTGGAGGTATTGAACATGTTGTGGATATGTGGTGGTATTGAACATGTTGTGTTGTGGATATGTGATGGTATTGAACATGTTGTGGATATGTGGAGGTATTGAACATGTTGTGGATATGTGGTGGTATTGAACATGTTGTGGATATGTGGTGGTATTGAACATGTTGTGGATATGTAGTGGTATTGAACATGTTGTGTTGTGGAGGTATTGAACATGTTGTAGATATGTGGGGGTATTGAACATGTTGTGGATATGTGGTGTTATTGAACATGCTGTGGATATGTGGAGGTGTAGGGATGTTATATGATGTACTGTTTTATCTTTAGCTCATTCAGTACAAACAGTTAACTGTTTGTCTGCCCAGCCTGGTGCAGGTCTACAATTTTGTTTCTGGTGTCCTTTGACAGCTCTTTGGTCTTGGCCATAGTGGAGTTTGGAGTGTGACTGTGAGGTTGTGGACAGGTGTCTTTTATACTGATAACAAGTTCAAACAGGTGCCATTCATACAGGTAACGAGTGGAGGACAGAGGAGCCTCTTAAAGAAGAAGTTACAGGTCTGTAAGAGCCAGAAATCTTGCTTGTTTGTAGGTGACCAAATACTTATTTTCCACCATAATTTGCAAATAAATTCATAAAAAATCCTGCAATGTGATTTTCTGGATTTTTTTCTTCATTTTGTCTATCATAGTTGAAGTGTACCTATGATAAATTACAGGCCTCTCTCATATTTTTAAGTGGGAGAAATTGCACAATTGGTGGCTGACTAAATACTTTTTTGCCCCACTGTATACTTTCAAAGGCAAATAAATGTAATCTTGCCCATTCACCCTCTGAATGGCACACATACACAATCATGCTTGGTTCAAGTCCCCAGCGACAAAGAATGTTCTTAATGGTTTGTCTACTCAGTGTATATACACATTACTTTATAGCAGAGTCCTATGGGACCTGGTAATAAACAGTCCTACTGGACCTGGTAATAAACAGTCCTACTGGACCTGGTAATAAACAGTCCTACTGGACCTGGTAATAAACAGTCCTACTGGACCTGGTAATAAACAGTCCTACTGGACCTGGTAATAAACAGTCCTATGGGACCTGGTAATAAACAGTCCTATGGGACCTGGTAATAAACAGTCCTACTGGACCTGGTAATAAACAGTCCTACTGGACCTGGTAATAAACAGTCCTACTGGACCTGGTAATAAACAGTCCTACTGGACCTGGTAATAAGTAGTGATCTTTATGAGAGCAAGTCGTACCAGTCGGGCTGCTCCTCCCTGGCCTTGTTAACGTCTTTAGGGCCCAGAAGGTTCCTCCAGTGGTCCACAGCTCCCGTCCTGGCCAGGGCCAGAGCCAACACAGGACCACTGTAACAGAAACACAGTATACAGAGCCAACACAGGACCGCTGTAACAGAAACACAGTCAACAGAGCCAACACAGGACCACTGTAACAGAAACACAGTCAACAGAGCCAACACAGGACCGCTGTAACAGAAACACAGTCAACAGAGCCAACACAGGACCGCTGTAACAGAAACACAGTCAACAGAGCCAACACAGGACCACTGTAACAGAAACACAGTCAACAGAGCCAACACAGGACCGCTGTAACAGAAATACAGTGAATAGGAATAACATAATAGAGACGAGTTAGACAAGGGGGGAATAATAGACTAGGGGGAATAATAGACTAGGGGGAATAATAGACTATGGGGAATAATAGACTATGGGGAATAATAGACTAGGGGGAATAATAGACTAGGGGGAATACTAGACTAGGAGGAATACTAGACTAGGGGGGAATAATAGACTAGGGGGAATAATAGACTAGGGGGAATAATAGACTAGGGGGGAATAATAGACTAGGGGGGAATAATAGACTAGGGGGAATAATAGACTAGGGGGGAATAATAGACTAGGGGGGAATAATAGATTAGGGGGGAATAATAGACTAGATAATATTAGACTAGGGGGAATAATAGACTAGGGGGAATACTAGACCTGAGCCCTAGGACCATGTCCCAGGACTACCTGACATGATGACTCCTTGCTGTCCCCAGTCTGTTATAATCTCCACCCGGCACAGCCAGAAGAGGACTGGCCACCCCACATATGCTCTCTCTAATTCCCTCTTTCCTTCTCTCTCTCGGAGGACCTGAGCCCTAGGACCGTGCCCGATGACTCCTTGCTGTCCCCAGTCCACCTGCCTGTGCTGCTGCTCCAGTTTCAACTGTTCTGCCTTATTATTATTCGACCATGCTGGTCATTTATGAACATTTTAACATCTTGGCCATGTTCTGTTATAATCTCCACCCAGCACAGCCAGAAGAGGACTGGCCACCCCACATAGCCTGGTTCCTTTCTAGGTTTCTTCCTAGGTTTTGGCCTTTCTAGGGAGTTTTTCCTAGCCACCGTGCTTCTACACCTGCATTGCTTGCTGTTTGGGGTTTTAGGCTGGGTTTCTGTACAGCACTTTGAGATATCAGCTGATGTACGAAGGGCTATATAAATACATTTGATTTGATTTGATTTGACTAGAAAATAATAGACCAGGGGGAATAATAGACTAGGGGGAATAATAGACTAGGGGGAATAATAGACTAGGGGGAATAATAGACTAGGGGGAATAATAGACTAGGGGGAATAATAGACTAGGGGGGAATAATAGACTAGGGGAATACTAAACTAGAGAATAATAGACTAGGGGGAATAATAGACTAGGGGGAATACTAAACTAGAGAATAATAGACCAGGGGAATAATAGACTAGGGGGAATAATAGACTAGGGGAATAATAGACTAGGGGGAATAATAGACTAGGGGGAATAATAGACTAGGGGGAATAATAGACTAGGGGGAATAATAGACCAGGGGGAATAATAGACTAGGGGGAATAATAGACTAGGGGGAATAATAGACTAGGGGGAATAATAGACTAGGGGGAATAATAGACCAGGGGGAATAATAGACTAGGGGGAATAATAGACCAGGGGGAATAATAGACTAGGGGGAATAATAGACCAGGGGGAATAATAGACTAGGGGGAATAATAGACTAGGGGGAATAATAGACCAGGGGGAATAATAGACTAGGGGGATAATAGACTAGGGGAATAATAGACTAGGGGGAATAATAGACTAGAGAATAATAGACTATGGGGAATAATAGACTAGGGGGAATAATAGACTAGGGGGAATAATAGACTAGGGGGAATAATAGACTATGGGGAATAATAGACTAGGGGAATACTAAACTAGAGAATAATAGACTAGGGGAATACTAAACTAGAGAATAATAGACTAGGGGGAATAATAGACTAGGGGGAATAATAGACTAGGGGAATACTAAACTAGAGAATAATAGACTAGGGGGAATAATAGACTAGGGGGAATAATAGACTAGGGGGAATAATAGACTAGGGGGAATAATAGACTAGGGGAATACTAAACTAGAGAATAATAGACTAGGGGGAATAATAGACCAGGGGGAATAATAGACTAGGGGAATACTAAACTAGAGAATAATAGACTAGGGGGAATAATAGACTAGGGGGAATAATAGACTAGGGGGAATACTAAACTAGAGAATAATAGACTAGTGGGAATAATAGACTAGGGGGAATAATAGACTAGGGGGAATAATAGACTAGGGGGAATAATAGACTAGGGGGAATAATAGACTAGGGGGAATAATAGACTAGGGGGAATAATAGACTAGGGGAATAATAGACTAGGGGGAATAATAGACTAGGGGAATAATAGACTAGGGGGAATAATAGACTAGGGGGGAATAATAGACTAGGGGGAATACTAAACTAGAGAATAATAGACTAGGGGGAATAATAGACTAGGGGGAATACTAAACTAGAGAATAATAGACTAGGGGGAATAATAGACTAGATTATATTAGACTAGGGGGACTAATAGACTAGATAATAATAGACTAGGGGGAATAATAGACTAGAGAATATTAGACTAGGGGGAATAATAGACTAGGGGGAATACTAGACTAGAGAATAATAGACTAGGGGGAATAATAGACTAGGGGGAATAATAGACTAGGGGGAATACTAGACTAGAGAATAATAGACTAGGGGGGAATAATAGACTAGGGGGGAATAATAGACTAGGGGGGAATAATAGACTAGATAATATTAGACTAGGGGGAATAATAGACTAGGGGGAATAATAGGGATGAGATCTTATAAAGACCACTGATGCCAAATTGTTTTTGATTTGTCTTCTTGCTTTGATATTGTAGTTCTCTTGTGTTTCATTTGTCAGATGGTTACCTGGTCATGTTGTGCAGTAGGGCAGGGAAGTAGTCCTGGTCAACATGTCGTTTGTAGAACCGTCTGGCCTGTTCCTCTGTTAATATCACCTCTCTGGAGAGACACAGTGAAGCCAGCCTCATGGATACGAGACCAGATCTCATCTGGAACAGAAACCCATACTGAACCATCCTCGTGGAGACCAGACCAGATCTCATCTGGAACAGAAACCCATACTGCACCATCCTCATGGAGACCAGATCTCATCTGGAACAGAAAACCATACTGAACCATCCTCATGGATACGAGACCAGATCTCATCTGGAACAAAAACCCATACTGCACCATCCTCATGGAGACCAGACCAGATCTCATCTGGAATAGAAAACCATATTGAACCAGCCTCATGGAGACCAGATCTCATCTGGAACAGAAAACCATACTGCACCATCCTCATGGAGACCAGACCTGATCTGATCTAGAATAGAAAACCATACTGAACCAGCCTCATGGAGACCAGACCAGATCTCATATAGAATAGAAAACCATACTGCACCATCCTCATGGAGACCAGACCTGATCTGATCTAGAATAGAAAACCATACTGAACCAGCCTCATGGAGACCAGATCTCATCTGGAACAGAAACCCATACTGAACCATCCTCATGGAGACCAGATCTCATCTGGAACAGAAACCCATACTGAACCAGCCTCATGGAGACCAGACCTGATCTAGAATAGAAAACCATACTGAACCAGCCTCATGGAGACCAGACCTGATCTAGAATAGAAAACCATACTGAACCAGCCTCATTGAGACCAGACCAGATCTAGAATAGAAAACCATACTGAACCAGCCTCATGGAGACCAGACCTGATCTAGAATAGAAAACCATACTGAACCAGCCTCATGGAGACCAGACCAGATCTAGAATAGAAAACCATACTGAACCATCCTCATGGATACGAGACCAGATCTCATCTGGAACAAAAACCCATACTGCACCATCCTCATGGAGACCAGACCAGATCTCATCTGGAACAGAAACCCATACTGAACCAGCCTCATGGAGACCAGACCTGATCTAGAATAGAAAACCATACTGAACCAGCCTCATGGAGACCAGACCTGATCTAGAATAGAAAACCATACTGAACCAGCCTCATGGAGACCAGACCTGATCTAGAATAGAAAACCATACTGAAACAGCCTCATGGAGACCAGACCTGATCTAGAATAGAAAACCATACTGAACCAGCCTCATGGAGACCAGACCAGACCTCATCTAGAATTGAAAACCATACTGAACCAGCCTCATGGAGACCAGACCAGATCTAGAATAGAAAACCATACTGAACCAGCCTCATGGAGACCAGACCAGATCTCATCTAGAATAGAAAACCATACTGAACCATCCTCATGGAGACCAGACCTGATCTAGAATAGAAAACCATAATGAACCAGCCTCATGGAGACCAGACCTGATCTAAAATAGAAAACCATACTGAACCAGCCTCATGGAGACCAGACCTGATCTAGAATAGAAAACCATACCGAACCAGCCTCATTGAGACCAGACCAGATCTAGAATAGAAAACCATACTGAACCAGCCTCATTGAGACCTGATCTAGAATAGAAAACCATACTGAACCAGCCTCATGGAGACCAGACCAGACCTGATCTAGAATAGAAAACCATACTGAACCATCCTCATGGAGACCAGACCAGACCTGATCTAGAATAGAAAACCATACTGAACCAGCCTCAGAACAGAACAGAATAGTTTAGAAAAGGTCATCAAAATGATGCTTCAATATGCCTTCAGACTATTTCTGATATTTCTTTCAGTTGTCAGAAAAACATTTTGAGGAATCGCTAATAAATGACTAAACCGTGAAAATCTCAGAACGCAAATGACTTCTTCACTGCATACAGCCCTGTGATGCTGTTAAGCTGATTTTAGAAACAGACGTGTGTTGTGTACAGTACTGGCACGCGCCACCTTTGCTCTCCCTGGAGAGGTTGGGTCGGATGAGAGCCAGTGTCCTCTCCACTCGCCCTTCCTCCTCGTGCTGCTCTGCCCGGGAAGAAGTCCTGAAGCTGGGGAAGAAGAAAGCCAGCTCCCTCCTGGCCTGATGGCTGTCGTCACTACCGTGGAGCGAGTTGAACAGGGTTTCACTGCCATACTGGGCACGTAGGCTAGGGGAGGGAGGAGGGAGGCGGAAGGGAGGGAGGAGAGGAGGGGAAGGAGTGAGAAGAGACAGAGGAGGTGAGAGGAAGGTATGGAGGAAGGGAGAGAAGAGAGAGATGGAGAGGATGGGAAGGGAGAGGTTGAAAGAGGGGAGAGAAAAGGGAGGAGGAGAGAAGAGGGAGGAGAAGAGGGTAGAGGAAGGGAAGGGAAATAGGAGGACAGATGGTTACTCTGCTGCTGACCAGTGAGGATAGTTAGGAGAGGAACGGTGCCTTGGGTGTGTCTGTTCTGTTGGAGCAACAATCTGTGTCGATACATGCCATCTTCATTCAGTGAAGTGAATGTCCACACAGCCCTCAAACTAAGCATCTACAACACGTACACAGATACATACCACTATTAGAAATTAAAAACCCTCAAATGTTTGTACTGAATATATGTTACTTTAATATTATGATCATTGAGTATTGTGCCCGTGTCCTGTTCCTGTATAAATACTGTGTTTCTGGATTAGGACTGTGTTTCTGGATTAGGATCGTGTTTCTGGATTAGGGCTGTGTTTCTGGATTAGGATCGTGTTTCTGGATTAGGGCCGTGTTTCTGGATTAGGACTGTGTTTCTGGATTAGGACTGTGTTTCTGGATTAGGGCCTTGTTTCTGGATTAGGACTGTGTTTCTGGATTAGGGCCGTGTTTCTGGATTAGGGCCGTGTTTCTGGATTAGGACCGTGTTTCTGGATTAGGACCGTGTTTCTGGATTAGGACTGTGTTCCTGTATAAATACTGTGTTTCTGGATTAGGAAAGTGTTTCTGGATTAGGGCCGTGTTTCTGGATTAGGACCGTGTTTCTGGATTAGGACTGTGTTTCTGGATTAGGATCGTGTTTCTGGATTAGGACTGTGTTTCTGGATTAGGACTGTGTTTCTGGATTAGGACTGTGTTTCTGGATTAGGACTGTGTTTCTGTGATTAGGGCTGTGTTTCTGGATTAGGGCTGTGTTTCTGGATTAGGAGTCATATTTTTAACTGTACCTCTCAGGTTTATCCCTCCTGGCTTCCTCTATGTCTGCTGGACCAATAAACTCCCCTCCATGCTGGCACCACATTACCTGACCCCCCCCTCTGAGAGACCACCAGGACATGAGAGGGGCCACTGGACATGAACTGGATCAGGTCTTCAAAACAGGCCTGGGAACACACAGGTAATAGTGATGGGCATTCCCAGTATTTTCAGTGAGACAGATCTTTTATCTCCTTTCACCTAAAAGAGGCGTTTGGCTCCCAAAAGACTCTCTGTTTAGTTCTGGTAGAAATCTACTGACCTCTCCTACTTAGTTCTGGTAGAAATCTACTGACCTCTCCTACTTAGTTCTGGTAGAAATCTACTGACCTCTCCTACTTTGTTCTGGTAGAAATCTCGTGCTTCAGAGTCGCTCAGCGTTTCTCCTCGTGGGCTAGGATCTCAAACCCGGCATCCTGAATCTTCATGATAATCTCACTAGTTTTGCCGTGAGCCAGCGTTTGGTTTGATGATGGCCACCGTGTATGATTTACTGTCTGAACTACAGACAGAGTCACTTGGCTGTAGAACACTGGTTAAAGTTGACGGAAAATGAACAAATGACACATGTAAGGTGAATGAGTTTAGTACCAAGCGTATCTTCATCACTTTGATCCTCCTCCTCGTCTTCATCTATCAAACCTTCATCTTTCACCTGAACAACACAGAATAGCAAAGAGTGTATCCTACAGGTCAGTCCTTTTAATTCTCAAGCAATCAGCATGTATGAATATTTGAGTCTACCTTGCTGTTTGTAAGTGTATGTGTGTGTGTGTGTGTGTGTGTGTGTGTGTGTGTGTGTGTGTGTGTGTGTGTGTGTGTGTGTGTGTGTGTGTGTGTGTGTGTGTGTGTGGTGTGTGTGTGTGTGTAGTGTCGGTTTTGACTCACCACTCTGCGTTCCCCCTCCTCCTCCAGGACAGTCTTCTCTCTGGCCAGTTCCTCCAACACCATCCTCTGGAGGACAGGAGCGTTAGCCCCCGCAGCACTGAGACCATCTCCCCCCTGAGCCAGATACAGAGGTTTGGGTCAACATCCTCTAGAGGAGAGGAGCGTTAGCCCCCGCAGCACTGAGACCATCTCCCCCTGAGCCAGATACAGAGGTTTGGGTCAACATCCTCTAGAGGAGAGGAGCGTTAGCCCCCGCAGCACTGAGACCATCTCCCCCTGAGCCAGATACAGAGGTTTGGGTCAACATCCTCTAGAGGAGAGGAGCGTTAGCCAGCCGCAGCACTGAGACCATCTCCCCCTGAGCCAGATACAGAGGTTTGGGTCAACATCCTCTAGAGGAGAGGAGCGTTAGCCCCCCGCAGCACTGAGACCATCTCCCCCTGAGCCAGATACAGAGGTTTGGGTCCTCTAGAGGAGAGGAGCGTTAGCCCCCCGCAGCACTGAGACCATCTCCCCCCTGAGCCAGATACAGAGGTTTGGGTCAACATCCTCTAGAGGAGAGGAGCGTTAGCCCCCACGCAGCACTGAGACCATCTCCCCCCTGAGCCAGATACAGAGGTTTGGGTCAACATCCTCTAGAGGAGAGGAGCGTTAGCCAGCCGCAGCACTGAGACCATCTCCCCCTGAGCCAGATACAGAGGTTTGGGTCAACATCCTCTAGAGGAGAGGAGCGTTAGCCAGCCGCAGCACTGAGACCATCTCCCCCTGAGCCAGATACAGAGGTTTGGGTCCTCTAGAGGAGAGGAGCGTTAGCCCCCGCAGCACTGAGACCATCTCCCCCCCTGGAGCCAGATACAGAGGTTTGGGTCAACATCCTCTAGAGGAGAGGAGCGTAGCCAGCCGCAGCACTGAGACCATCTCCCCCCTGAGCCAGATACAGAGAGGTTTGGGTCAACATCCTCTAGGAGGAGAGGAGCGTTAGCCAGCCGCAGCACTGAGACCATCTCCCCCCTGAGCCAGATACAGAGGTTTGGGTCCTCTAGAGGAGAGGAGCGTTAGCCCCCGCAGCACTGAGACCATCTCCCCTGAGCCAGATACAGAGGTTTGGGTCAACATCCTCTAGAGGAGAGGGAGCGTTAGCCAGCCGCAGCACTGAGACCATCTCCCCTGAGCCAGATACAGAGGTTTGGGTCCTCTAGAGGAGAGGAGCGTTAGCCCCCGCAGCACTGAGACCATCTCCCCCCTGAGCCAGATACAGAGGTTTGGGTCCTCTAGAGGAGAGGAGCGTTAGCCCCCGCAGCACTGAGACCATCTCCCCCTGAGCCAGATACAGAGGTTTGGGTCAACATCCTCTAGAGGAGAGGAGCGTTAGCCCCCGCAGCACTGAGACCATCTCCCCCCTGAGCCAGATACAGAGGTTTGGGTCAACATCCTCGAGAGGAGAGGAGCGTTAGCCCCCCGCAGCACTGAGACCATCTCCCCTGAGCCAGATACAGAGGTTTGGGTCAACATCCTCTAGAGGAGAGGAGCGTTAGCCAGCCGCAGCACTGAGACCATCTCCCCTGAGCCAGATACAGAGTTTGGGTCAACATCCTCTAGAGGAGAGGAGCGTTAGCCCCCCCGCAGCACTGAGACCATCTCCCCCTGAGCCAGATACAGAGAGTTTAGGTCAGCTCTAGAGGAGAGGAGCGTTAGCCCCCGCAGCACTGAGACCATCTCCCCCTGAGCCAGATACAGAGGTTTGGGTCAACATCCTCTAGAGGAGAGGAGCGTTAGCCCCGCAGCACTGAGACCATCCCCCCTGAGCCAGATACAGAGGTTTGGGTCCACATCCTCTAGAGGAGGGAGCGTTAGCCCCGCAGCACTGAGACCATCTCCCCCCTGAGCCAGATACAGAGGTTGGGTCCATCTAGGAGAGGAGCGTTAGCCAGCCGCAGCACTGAGACCATTCCCCCTGAGCCAGATACAGAGGGTTTGGGTCAACATCTCTAGAGGAGAGGAGGCGTAGCCAGCCGCAGCACTTAGAACCATCTCCCCCTGGGAGCCAGAGATTACAGAGGCTTGGGTCAACATCTCTAGAGAGAGGAGCGTTAGCCCCCGCAGCACTGAGACCATCTCCCCTGAGCCAGATGCAGAGGTTTGGGTCAGAGGAGAGGAGCGTTAGCCCCCGCAGCACTGGAAGACCATCTCCCCCTAGCCAGATACAGAGGTTTAGGTCCTCCCTGAGCGTGCCAGCCGCAGCACTGGACCATCTCCCCCTGAGCCAGATACAGAGGTTTGGGTCCTCTAGAGGAGAGGAGCGTTAGCCAGCCGCAGCACTGAGACCATCTCCCCCCTGAGCCAGATACAGAGGTTTGGGTCCTCTAGAGAGAGGAGCGTTAGCCCCCCGCAGCACTGAGACCATCTCCCCCTGAGCCAGATACAGAGGTTTGGGTCCTCTGGAGGAGAGGAGCGTTGGCCCCCATAGCTGAGACCATCTCTCCCCTGAGCCAGATACAGAGGTTTGGGTCCTCTAGAGGAGAGGGAGCGTTAGCCCCCGCAGCACTGAGACCATCTCCCCCCTGAGCCAGATACAGAGGTTTGGGTCCTCACAGAGAAAGGAGCGTTAGCCCCCGCAGCACTGAGACCATCTCCCCTGAGCCAGATACCGAGTTTGGGTCTCTAGAGGAGAGGAGCGTTGGCCCCCCGCAGCACTGAGACCATCTCCCCCTGAGCCAGATACAAGTTTTGGAGTCCTCTAGAGAGGCGTTAGCCCCCGCAGCACTGAGACCATCTCCCCCCTGAGCCAGATACAGAGGTTTGGGTCCTCTAGAGGAGAAGGGAGCGTTAGCCCCCCCGCAGCACTGAGACCATCTCCCCCCTGAGCCAGATACAGAGGTTTGGGTCCTCTAGAGGAGAGGAGCGTTAGCCCCCGCAGCACTGAGACCATCTCCCCCTGAGCCAGATACAGAGGTTTGGGTCCTCTAGAGGAGAGGAGCGTTAGCCCCCGCAGCACTGAGACCATCTCCCCCTGAGCCAGATACAGAGGTTTGGGTCCTCTAGAGGAGAGGAGCGTTAGCCCCCGCAGCACTGAGACCATCTCCCCCTGAGCCAGATACAGAGGTTTGGGTCCTCTAGAGGAGAGGAGCGTTAGCCCCCGCAGCACTGAGACCATCTCCCCCTGAGCCAGATACAGAGGTTTGGGTCCTCTAGAGGAGAGGAGCGTTAGCCCCCGCAGCACTGAGACCATCTCCCCCCTGAGCCAGATACAGAGGTTTGGGTCCTCTAGAGGAGAGGAGCGTTAGCCCCCCGCAGCACTGAGACCATCTCCCCCTGAGCCAGATACAGAGGTTTGGGTCCTCTAGAGGAGAGGAGCGTTAGCCCC
>NW_025749871.1:0-22083 GCF_021184085.1 Oncorhynchus gorbuscha | reverse complement strand
GGGTGTTGTGGTACAGTAAGGTACAGAGGTGTGTTGTGGTACAGTAAGGTACAGAGGGGTGTTGTGGTACACTAAGGTACAGAGGGGTGTTGTGGTACACTAAGGTACAGAGGGGTGTTGTGGTACACTAAGGTACAGAGGGGTGTTGTGGTACAGTAAGGTACAGTAAGGTACAGTAAGGTACAGAGGGGTGTTGTGGTACAGTAAGGTACAGAGGGGTGTTGTGGTACAGTAGGGTACAGAGGGGTGTTGTGGTACACTAAGGTACAGAGTGGTGTTGTGGTACAGTAAGGTACAGAGGGGTGTTGTGGTACAGTAAGGTACAGAGGGGTGTTGTGGTACAGTAGGGTACAGAGGGGTGTTGTGGTACAGTAAGGTAGAGTAAGGTACAGAGGGGTGTTGTGGTCCACTAAGGTACAGTAAGGTACAGTAAGGTACAGTAAGGTACCGAGGGTGTTTTGGTACAGTAAGGTACAGAGGGGTGTTGTGGTACAGTAAGGTACAGAGGGGTGTTGTGGTACAGTAAGGTACAGAGGGGTGTTGTGGTCCACTAAGGTACAGTAAGGTACAGTAAGGTACAGAGGGGTGCTGTGGTACAGTAAGGTACAGAGGGGTGTTGTGGTACAGTAAGGTACAGAGGGGTGTTGTGGTACAGTAAGGTACAGTAAGGTACAGAGGGGTGTTGTGGTACAGTAAGGTATAGTAAGGTACAGAGGGGTGTTGTGGTACAGTAAGGTACAGTAAGGTACAGTAAGGTACAGAGGGGTGTTGTGGTACAGTAAGGTCTCTCGCCTTCTCTCTCTCATCTCTCGCCCTCTCTCCCTCTCCCTCTCTCTCTCTCTCTCTCTCTTGTTCTCTCTATCCCTCTCTCTTTCCCTCTCTCTCTCCTCTCTCACCTTCTCTCCCTCTCTCTCCTCTCTCGCCCTCTCTCCCTCTCTCTCTCTTTCCCTCTCTCTCTTTCCCTCTCTCTCCCTCTCTCTCTCTCTCTCTCCTCTTCCTTCTCTCTCTCTCTGTCTCTCTCTCTCTCTCTCCTCTCTCTCTCTCTCTCTCTCTCTCTCTCTCTCTCTCTCTCTCTCTCTCTCTCTCTCTCTCTCTCTCTCTCAGGTGCCTGATGCAATTCGTAAGTGTCAGAAAGCGGGCATCTGCGTAAGGATGGTCACAGGTTTGTAATGTGTCACACTATGACTTACAGATTTACTACCGCATTTACTACTATTTACTACTAATGAAACAAAAATATTTTAATGCGCATGATTGTGGTAATATCAGAGCTGTGTCCATGGTAACCTCGTAAACAATACTTTTAGACCAGGTGTTTATTTGAAACAGGACGATGCCTGGCTATTGAGACAGGCGTAGCTATTAAAACAGGTCTGGCTATTGAAACAGGCCTGGCTATTAAAACAGGCCTGGCTATTGAATCAGGCCTGGCTATTGAAACAGGCCTGGCTATTAAAACAGGCCTGGCTATTAAAACAGGCCTGGCTATTGAAACAGGACTGGCTATTAAAACAGGCCTGGCTATTAAAACAGGCCTGGCTATTTAAACAGTCCTGGCTATTTAAACAGGCCTGGCTATTGAAAAAGGCCTGGCTATTAAAACAGGCCTGGCTATTTAAACAGTCCTGGCTATTTAAACAGGCCTGGCTATTGAAACAGGCCTGGCTATTGAAACAGGACTGGCTATTAAAACAGGCCTGGCTATTTAAACAGTCCTGGCTATTTAAACAGGCCTGGCTATTGAAAAGGCCTGGCTATTAAAACAGGCCTGGCTATTTAAACAGTCCTGGCTATTTAAACAGGCCTGGCTATTGAAACAGGCCTGGCTATTTAAAACAGGCCTGGCTATTGAAACAGGACTGGCTATTAAAACAGGCCTGGCTATTAAAACAGGCCTGGCTATTTAAACAGTCCTGGCTATTTAAACAGGCCTGGCTATTGAAAAAGGCCTGGCTATTAAAACAGGCCTGGCTATTTAAACAGTCCTGGCTATTTAAACAGGCCTGGCTATTGAAACAGGCCTGGCTATTAAAACAGGCCTGGCTATTAAAACAGGCCTGGCTATTTAAACAGGCCTGGCTATTAAAACAGGCCTGGCTATTAAAATAGGCCTCGCTATTAAAACAGGCCTGGCTATTAAAACAGGCCTTGCTATTAAAACAGGCCTGGCTATTAAAACAGGCCTGGCTATTGAAACAGGCCAGGCTATTAAAACAGGCCTGGCTATTAAAATAGGCCTGGCTATTAAAACAGGCCTGGCTATTAAAATAGGCCTCGCTATTAAAACAGGCCTGGCTATTAAAATAGGCCTCGCTATTAAAACAGGCCTTGCTATTAAAACAGGCCTTGCTATTAAAACAGGTCTTGCTATTAAAACAGGCCTGGCTATTAAAACAGGCCTGGCTATTAAAACAGGCCTTGCTATTAAAACAGGTATTGCTATTAAAAACAGGCCTGGCTATTAAAACAGGCCTGGCTATTAAAATAGGCCTCGCTATTAAAAAAGGCATGTATTTGTTTTTATGGTATATGGTGTTTTATGGTATATTTAAGCCATGCGGCCCGAGGAGTGTGGTATATAGACAATATACCACGGCTATGACCTGTTCTAACGTGCGACGCAGCGCGGAGTACAGCCCATAACCCCGTGGCATATTGGCGTAGACCACTAATCCCAGGGATTTAATTCGAACAGTAAAAAAAAATAAATGTTTGTCATACCCATGGTATACAGTCTGATATACCAAGGCTGTCAGCCAATCAGCATTTAAAGGCTCGAACCATCAGTTTATAATGTATTATGTGTAACTCTGTTAAATGTGTTGAAACTATTCTATTACGGCGGTGAAGAGGTTGGGCAGAGTAACTGAAAGGTTGCTGGTTCGTCCCTGAGCCGACTATGTGAACAGTCTGTAGATGTGCCCTTGAGCAAGGCACTTAAACCTAGTTGCTCCTGGAAGTCGCTCTGCTAAATGACTGACAGGGTTAACATAAATGTCTGTTAGGACCGTGTGTGTGTGTGTAGCTGGCATCACCCCAGCAGCTAAATATTATGACGACCAGGAGACAACATCAACACAGCCAGGGCCATAGCAGCTAAATGTTATAACCATGTTATAACCACCAGGAGACAACATCAACACAGCCAGGGCCATAGCAGCTAAATGTTATAACCATGTTATAACCACCAGGAGACAACATCAACACAGCCAGGGCCATAGCAGCTAAATGTTATAACCATGTTATAACCACCAGGAGACAACATCAACACAGCCAGGGCCATAGCAGCTAAATGTTATAACCACCAGGAGACAACATCAACACAGCCAGGGCCATAGCAGCTAAATGTTATAACCATGTTATAACCACCAGAGACAACATCAACACAGCCAGGGCCATAGCAGCTAAATGTTATAACCACCAGGAGACAACATCAACACAGCCCAGGGGCCATAGCAGCTAAACAGCCAGGGCCATAGCCTAAATGTTATAACCACCAGGAGACAACATCAACACAGCCAGGGCCATAAATGCAGCTAAATGTTATAACCACAACACAGAGACAACATCAACACAGCCAGGGCCATAGCAGCTAAATGTTATAACCATGTTATAACCACCAGGAGACAACATCAACACAGCCAGGGCCATAGCAGCTAAATGTTATAACCACCAGGAGACAACATCAACACAGCCAGGGCCATAGCAGCTAAATGTTATAACCACCACCAGGAGACAACATCAACACAGCCAGGGCCATAGCAGCTAAATGTTATAACCATGTTATAACCACCAGGAGACAACATCAACACAGCCAGGGCCATAGCAGCTAAATGTTATGACCACCAGGAGACAACATCAACACAGCCAGGGCCATAGCAGCTAAATGTTATAACCATGTTATAACCACCAGGAGACAACATCAACACAGCCAGGGCCATCAGCAGCTAAATGTTATAACCATGTTATGACCACCAGGAGACAACATCAACACAGCCAGGGCCACAGCAGCTAAATGTTATAACCATGTTATGACCACCAGGAGACAACATCAACACAGCCAGGGCCATAGCAGCTAAATGTTATAACCACCAGGAGACAACATCAACACAGCCAGGGCAGCCATAGGAGACAACATCAACACAGCCAGGGCCATAGCAGCTAAATGTTATAACCATGTTATAACCACCAGGAGACAACATCAACACAGCCAGGGCCATAGCAGCTATAACCATGTTATAACCACCAGAGACAACATCAACACAGCCAGGGCCATAGCCAGCTAAATGTTATAACCACCAGGAGACAACATCAACACAGCCAGGGCCATAGCAGCTAAATGTTATAACCATGTTATAACCACCAGGAGACAACATCAACACAGCCAGGGCCATAGCAGCTAAATGTTATAACCATGTTATAACCAGGAGACAACATCAACACAGCCAGGGCCATAGCAGCTAAATGTTATAACCACCAGGAGACAACATCAACACAGCCAGGGCCATAGCAGCTAAATGTTATAACCATGTTATAACCACCAGGAGACAACATCAACACAGCCAGGGCCATAGCAGCTAAATGTTATAACCACCAGGAGACAACATCAACACAGCCAGGGCCATAGCAGCTAAATGTTATAACCATGTTATAACCAGGGAGACAACATCAACACAGCCAGGGCCATAGCAGCTAAATGTTATAACCATGTTATAACTAAATGTTATAACCCAGGAGACAACATCAACACAGCCAGGGCCATAGCAGCTAAATGTTATAATAACCACCAGGAGACAACATCAACACAGCCAGGGCCATAGCAGCTAAATGTTATAACCACCAGGAGACAACATCAACACAGCCAGGGCCATAGCAGCTAAATGTTATAACCATGTTATAACCACCAGGAGACAACATCAACACAGCCAGGGCCATAGCAGCTAAATGTTATAACCACCAGGAGACAACATCAACACAGCCAGGGCCATAGCAGCTAAATGTTATAACCATGTTATAACCACCAGGAGACAACATCAACACAGCCAGGGCCATAGCAGCTAAATGTTATAACCATGTTATAACCACCAGGAGACAACATCAACACAGCCAGGGCCATAGCAGCTAAATGTTATAACAGCTCAAATGTTATAACCACCAGGAGACAACATCAACACAGCCAGGGCCATAGCAGCTAAATGTTATAACCATGTTATAACCACCAGGAGACAACATCAACACAGCCAGGGCCATAGCAGCTAAATGTTATAACCACCAGGAGACAACATCAACACAGCCAGGGCCACAGCAGCTTGTTATAACCACCAGGAGACAACATCAACACAGCCAGGGCCATAGCAGCTAAATGTTATAACCACCAGGAGACAACATCAACACAGCCAGGGCCATAGCAGCTAAATGTTATAACCATGTTATAACCACCAGGAGACAACATCAACACAGCCAGGGCCATAGCAGCTAAATGTTATAACCACCAGGAGACAACATCAACACAGCCAGGGCCATAGCAGCTAAATGTTATAACCATGTTATAACCACCAGGAGACAACATCAACACAGCCAGGGCCATAGCAGCTAAATGTTATAACCACCAGGAGACAACATCAACACAGCCAGGGCCATAGCAGCTAAATGTTATAACCATGTTATAACCACCAGGAGACAACATCAACACAGCCAGGGCCATAGCAGCTAAATGTTATAACCATGTTATAACCAGGAGACAACATCAACACAGCCAGGGCCATAGCAGCTAAATGTTATAACCATGTTATAACCACCAGGAGACAACATCAACACAGCCAGGGCCATAGCAGCTAAATGTTAACCACCAGGAGACAACATCAACACAGCCAGGGCCATAGCAGCTGTGTTATAACCACCAGGAGACAACATCAACACAGCCAGGGCCATAGCAGCTAAATGTTATAACCATGTTACCACCAGGAGACAACATCAACACAGCCAGGGCCATAGCAGCTAAATGTTATAACCACCAGGAGACAACATCAACACAGCCAGGGCCATAGCAGCTAAATGTTATAACCACCAGGAGACAACATCAACACAGCCAGGGCCATAGCAGCTAAATGTTATAACCATGTTATAACCACCAGGAGACAACATCAACACAGCCAGGGCCATAGCAGCTAAATGTTATAACCACCAGGAGACAACATCAACACAGCCAGGGCCATAGCAGCTAAATGTTATAACCATGTTATAACCACCAGGAGACAACATCAACACAGCCAGGGCCATAGCAGCTAAATGTTATAACCACCAGGAGACAACATCAACACAGCCAGGGCCATAGCAGCTAAATGTTATAACCATGTTATAACCACCAGGAGACAAACATCAACACAGCCAGGGCCATAGCAGCTAAATGTTATAACCATGTTATAACCAGGAGACAACATCAACACAGCCAGGGCCATAGCAGCTAAATGTTATAACCATGTTATAACCAGCCAGGGCCAGAGCAAATGTTAACCATGTTATAACCATCAACACAGCCAGGGCCATAGCAGCTAAATGTTATAACCACCAGGAGACAACATCAACACAGCCAGGGCCATAGGCCATCAACACAGCCAGGGCCATAGCAGCTAAATGTTATAACCATGTTATAACCACCAGGAGACAACATCAACACAGCCAGGGCCATAGCAGCTAAATGTTATAACCATGTTATAACCACCAGGAGACAACATCAACACAGCCAGGGCCATAGCAGCTAAATGTTATAACCACCAGGAGACAACATCAACACAGCCAGGGCCATAGCAGCTAAATGTTATAACCATGTTATAACCACCAGGAGACAACATCAACACAGCCAGGGCCATAGCAGCTAAATGTTATGACCACCAGGAGACAACATCAACACAGCCAGGGCCATAGCAGCTAAATGTTAAACATGTTATAACCACCAGGAGACAACATCAACACAGCCAGGGCCATAGCAGCTAAATGTTATAACCATGTTATAACCACCAGGAGACAACATCAACACAGCCAGGGCCATAGCAGCTAAATAACCATGTTATAACCACCAGGAGACAACATCAACACAGCCAGGGCCATAGCAGCTAAATGTTATAACCATGTTATAACCACCAGGAGACAACATCAACACAGCCAGGGCCATAGCAGCTAAATGTTATAACCACCAGGAGACAACATCAACACAGCCAGGGCCATAGCAGCTAAATGTTATAACCACCAGGAGACAACATCAACACAGCCAGGGCCATAGCAGCTAAATGTTATAACCATGTTATAACCACCAGGAGACAACATCAACACAGCCAGGGCCATAGCAGCTAAATGTTATAACCATGTTATAACCACCAGGAGACAACATCAACACAGCCAGGGCCATAGCAGCTAAATGTTATAACCACCAGGAGACAACATCAACACAGCCAGGGCCATAGCAGCTAAATGTTATAACCATGTTATAACCACCAGGAGACAACATCAACACAGCCAGGGCCATAGCAGCTAAATGTTATAACCATGTTATAACCACCAGGAGACAACATCAACACAGCCAGGGCCATAGCAGCTAAATGTTATAACCACCAGGAGACAACATCAACACAGCCAGAGACAACATCAACACAGCCAGGGCCATAGCAGCTAAATGTTATAACCACCAGGAGACAACATCAACACAGCCAGGGCCATAGCAGCTAAATGTTATAACCATGTTATAACCACCAGGAGACAACATCAACACAGCCAGGGCCATAGCAGCTAAATGTTATAACCATGTTATAACCACCAGGAGACAACATCAACACAGCCAGGGCCATAGCAGCTAAATGTTATAACCACCAGGAGACAACATCAACACAGCCAGGGCCATAGCAGCTAAATGTTATAACCACCAGGAGACAACATCAACACAGCCAGGGCCATAGCAGCTAAATGTTATAACCATGTTATAACCACCAGGAGACAACATCAACACAGCCAGGGCCATAGCAGCTAAATGTTATAACCACCAGGAGACAACATCAACACAGCCAGGGCCATAGCAGCTAAATGTTATAACCATGTTATAACCACCAGGAGACAACATCAACACAGCCAGGGCCATAGCAGCTAAATGTTATAACCATGTTATAACCACCAGGAGACAACATCAACACAGCCAGGGCCATAGCAGCTAAATGTTATAACCACCAGGAGACAACATCAACACAGCCAGGGCCATAGCAGCTAAATGTTATAACCACCAGGAGACAACATCAACACAGCCAGGGCCATAGCAGCTAAATGTTATAACCACCAGGAGACAACATCAACACAGCCAGGGCCATAGCAGCTAAATGTTATAACCATGTTATAACCACCAGGAGACAACATCAACACAGCCAGGGCCATAGCAGCTAAATGTTATAACCATGTTATAACCACCAGGAGACAACATCAACACAGCCAGGGCCATAGCAGCTAAATGTTATAACCATGTTATAACCACCAGGAGACAACATCAACACAGCCAGGGCCATAGCAGCTAAATGTTATAACCATGTTATAACCACCAGGAGACAACATCAACACAGCCAGGGCCATAGCAGCTAAATGTTATAACCATGTTATAACCAACATCAACACAGCCAGGGCCATAGCAAAATGTTATAACCATGTTATAACCACCAGGAATCAACACAGCCAGGGCCATAGCAGCTAAATGTTATAACCACCAGGAGACAACATCAACACAGCCAGGGCCATAGCAGCTAAATGTTATAACCATGTTATAACCACCAGGAGACAACATCAACACAGCCAGGGCCATAGCAGCTAAATGTTATAACCACCAGGAGACAACATCAACACAGCCAGGGCCATAGCAGCTAAATGTTATAACCATGTTATAACCACCAGGAGACAACATCAACACAGCCAGGGCCATAGCAGCTAAATGTTATAACCATGTTATAACCACCAGGAGACAACATCAACACAGCCAGGGCCATAGCAGCTAAATGTTATAACCAGGAGACAACATCAACACAGCCAGGGCCATAGCAGCTAAATTATAACCATGTTATAACCACCAGGAGACAACATCAACACAGCCAGGGCCATAGCAGCTAAATGTTATAACCATGTTATAACCACCAGGAGACAACATCAACACAGCCAGGGCCATAGCAGCTAAATGTTATAACCATGTTATAACCACCAGGAGACAACATCAACACAGCCAGGGCCATAGCAGCTAAATGTTATGTTATAACCACCAGGAGACAACATCAACACAGCCAGGGCCATAGCAGCTAAATGTTATAACCACCAGGAGACAACATCAACACAGCCAGGGCCATAGCAGCTAAATGTTATAACCATGTTATAACCACCAGGAGACAACATCAACACAGCCAGGGCCATAGCAGCTAAATGTTATAACCACCAGGAGACAACATCAACACAGCCAGGGCCATAGCAGCTAAATGTTATAACCATGTTATAACCACCAGGAGACAACATCAACACAGCCAGGGCCATAGCAGCTAAATGTTATAACCATGTTATAACCACCAGGAGACAACATCAACACAGCCAGGGCCATAGCAGCTAAATGTTATAACCATGTTATAACCACCAGGAGACAACATCAACACAGCCAGGGCCATAGCAGCTAAATGTTATAACCACCAGGAGACAACATCAACACAGCCAGTTAGCAGCTAAATGTTATAACCACCAGGAGACAACATCAACACAGCCAGGGCCATAGCAGCTAAATGTTATAACCATGTTATAACCACAACAGCCAGGGCCAGACAACATCAACACAGCCAGGGCCATAGCAGCTAAATGTTATAACCATGTTATAACCACCAGAGACAACATCAACACAGCCAGGGCCATAGCAGCTAAATGTTATGTTATAACCACCAACATCAACACAGCCAGGGCCATTAGCAAATGTTAAATGTTATAACCACCAGGAGACAACATCAACACAGCCAGGGCCATAGCAGCTAAATGTTATAACCATGTTATAACCACCAGGAGACAACATCAACACAGCCAGGGCCATAGCAGCTAAATGTTATAACCATGTTATAACCACCAGGAGACAACATCAACACAGCCAGGGCCATAGCAGCTAAATGTTATATACCACCAGGAGACAACATCAACACAGCCAGGGCCATAGCAGCTAAATGTTATAACCATGTTATAACCAGGAGACAACATCAACACAGCCAGGGCCATAGCAGCTAAATGTTATAACCATGTTATAACCACCAGGAGACAACATCAACACAGCCAGGGCCATAGCAGCTAAATGTTATAACCACCAGGAGACAACATCAACACAGCCAGGGCCATAGCAGCTAAATGTTATAACCATGTTATAACCACCAGAGACAACATCAACACAGCCAGGGCCATAGCAGCTAAATGTTATAACCATCAACACAGTTATAAGCCAAATGTTATAACCAGGAGACAACATCAACACAGCCAGGGCCATAGCAGCTAAATGTTATAACCATGTTATAACCACCAGGAGACAACATCAACACAGCCAGGGCCATAACACAGCCAGCTAAATGTTATAACCATGTTATAACCACCAGGAGACAACATCAACACAGCCAGGGCCATAGCAGCTAAATGTTATAACCACCAGGAGACAACATCAACACAGCCAGGGCCATAGCAGCTAAATGTTATAACCATGTTATAACCACCAGGAGACAACATCAACACAGCCAGGGCCATAGCAGCTAAATGTTATAACCATGTTATAACCACAACATCAACATCAACACAGCAGGGCCATAGCAAATGTTAAATGTTATAACCACCAGGAGACAACATCAACACAGCCAGGGCCATAGCAGCTGTTAAATGTTATAACCACCAGGAGACAACAACCACAGCCAGGGCCATAGCAGCTAAATGTTATAACATGTTATAACATCAACAACATCAACACAGCCAGGGCCATAGCAGCTAAATGTTATAACCATGTTATAACCACCAGGAGACAACATCAACACAGCCAGGGCCATAGCAGCTAAATGTTATAACCCACCAGGAGACAACATCAACACAGCCAGGGCCATAGCAGCTAAATGTTATAACCATGTTATAACCACCAGGAGACAACATCAACACAGCCAGGGCCATAGCAGCTAAATGTTATAACCACCAGGAGACAACATCAACACAGCCAGGGCCATAGCAGCTAAATGTTATAACCATGTTATAACCACCAGGAGACAACATCAACACAGCCAGGGCCATAGCAGCTAAATGTTATAACCACCAGGAGACAACATCAACACAGCCAGGGCCATAGCAGCTAAATGTTATAACCATGTTATAACCACCAGGAGACAACATCAACACAGCCAGGGCCATAGCAGCTAAATGTTATAACCACCAGGAGACAACATCAACACAGCCAGGGCCATAGCAGCTAAATGTTATAACCACCAGGAGACAACATCAACACAGCCAGGGCCATAGCAGCTAAATGTTATAACCACCAGGAGACAACATCAACACAGCCAGGGCCATAGCAGCTAAATGTTATAACCATGTTATAACCACCAGGAGACAACATCAACACAGCCAGGGCCATAGCAGCTAAATGTTATAACCATGTTATAACCACCAGGAGACAACATCAACACAGCCAGGGCCATAGCAGCTAAATGTTATAACCACCAGGAGACAACATCAACACAGCCAGGGCCATAGCAGCTAAATGTTATAACCATGTTATAACCACCAGGAGACAACATCAACACAGCCAGGGCCATAGCAGCTAAATGTTATAACCATGTTATAACCACCAGGAGACAACATCAACACAGCCAGGGCCATAGCAGCTAAATGTTATAACCATGTTATAACCACCAGGAGACAACATCAACACAGCCAGGGCCATAGCAGCTAAATGTTATAACCACCAGGAGACAACATCAACACAGCCAGGGCCATAGCAGCTAAATGTTATAACCATGTTATAACCACCAGGAGACAACATCAACACAGCCAGGGCCATAGCAGCTAAATGTTATAACCATGTTATAACCACCAGGAGACAACATCAACACAGCCAGGGCCATAGCAGCTAAATGTTATGACCATGTTATAACCACCAGGAGACAACATCAACACAGCCAGGGCCACAGCAGCTAAATGTTATAACCACCAGGAGACAACATCAACACAGCCAGGGCCATAGCAGCTAAATGTTATAACCACCAGGACAACATCAACACAGCCAGGGCCATAGCAGCTAAATGTTTATAACCACCAGGAGACAACATCAACACAGCCAGGGCCATAGCAGCTAAATGTTATCAACACAGCCAGGGCCATAGCAGCTTGTTATAACCACCAGGAGACAACATCAACACAGCCAGGGCCATAGCAGCTAAATGTTATAACCATGTTATAACCAGGAGACAACATCAACACAGCCAGGGCCATAGCAGCTAAATGTTATAACCATGTTATAACCACCAGGAGACAACATCAACACAGCCAGGGCCATAGCAGCTAAATGTTATAACCATGTTATAACCACCAGGAGACAACATCAACACAGCCAGGGCCATAGCAGCTAAATGTTATAACCACCAGGAGACAACATCAACACAGCCAGGGCAACATCAATACAGCCAGGGACCATCAACACAGCCAGCCATAAATGTTATAACCATGTTATAACCACCAGGAGACAACATCAACACAGCCAGGGCCATAGCAGCTAAATGTTAAATGTTATAACCACCAGGAGACAACATCAACACAGCCAGGGCCATAGCAGCTAAATGTTATAACCACCACCAGGAGACAACATCAACACAGCCAGGGCCATAGCAGCTAAATGTTATAACCATGTTATAACCACCAGGAGACAACATCAACACAGCCAGGGCCAGCAGCTAAATGTTATGACCATGTTATAACCAGCTAAAACATCAACACAGCCAGGGCCATAGCAGCTTATAACCACCCAGGAGACAACATCAACACAGCCAGGGCCATAGCAGCTAAATGTTATAACCATGTTATAACCACCAGGAGACAACATCAACACAGCCAGGGCCATAGCAGCTAAATGTTATAACCATGTTATAACCACCAGGAGACAACATCAACACAGCCAGGGCCATAGCAGCTAAATGTTATAACCATGTTATAACCACCAGGAGACAACATCAACACAGCCAGGGCCATAGCAGCTAAATGTTATAACCATGTTATAACCAGGAGACAACATCAACACAGCCAGGGCCATAGCAGCTAAATGTTATAACCATGTTATAACCAGGAGACAACATCAACACAGCCAGGGCCATAGCAGCTAAATGTTATAACCACCAGGAGACAACATCAACACAGCCAGGGCCATAGCAGCTAAATGTTATAACCACCAGGAGACAACATCAACACAGCCAGGGCCATAGCAGCTAAATGTTATAACCACCATAAGACAACATCAACACAGCCAGGGCCATAGCAGCTAAATGTTATAACCACCAGGAGACAACATCAACACAGCCAGGGCCATAGCAGCTAAATGTTATAACCACCAGGAGACAACATCAACACAGCCAGGGCCATAGCAGCTAAATGTTATAACCATGTTATAACCACCAGGAGACAACATCAACACAGCCAGGGCCATAGCAGCTAAATGTTATAACCATGTTATAACCACCAGGAGACAACATCAACACAGCCAGGGCCATAGCAGCTAAATGTTATAACCACCAGGAGACAACATCAACACAGCCAGGGCCATAGCAGCTAAATGTTATGTTATAACCACCAGGAGACAACATCAACACAGCCAGGGCCATAGCAGCTAAATGTTATAACCATGTTATAACCACCAGGAGACAACATCAACACAGCCAGGGCCATAGCAGCTAAATGTTATAACCACCAGGAGACAACATCAACACAGCCAGGGCCATAGCAGCTAAATGTTATAACCATGTTATAACCACCAGGAGACAACATCAACACAGCCAGGGCCATAGCAGCTAAATGTTATAACCATGTTATAACCACCAGGAGACAACATCAACACAGCCAGGGCCATAGCAGCTAAATGTTATAACCATGTTATAACCACCAGGAGACAACATCAACACAGCCAGGGCCATAGCAGCTAAATGTTATAACCATGTTATAACCACCAGGAGACAACATCAACACAGCCAGGGCCATAGCAGCTAAATGTTATAACCATGTTATAACCACCAGGAGACAACATCAACACAGCCAGGGCCATAGCAGCTAAATGTTATAACCATGTTATAACCACCAGGAGACAACATCAACACAGCCAGGGCCATAGCAGCTAAATGTTATAACCACCAGGAGACAACATCAACACAGCCAGGGCCATAGCAGCTAAATGTTATAACCATGTTATAACCACCAGGAGACAACATCAACACAGCCAGGGCCATAGCAGCTAAATGTTATAACCACCAGGAGACAACATCAACACAGCCAGGGCCATAGCAGCAGCTATAACCATGTTATAACCACCAGGAGACAACATCAACACAGCCAGGGCCATAGCAGCTAAATGTTATAACCATGTTATAACCACCAGGAGACAACATCAACACAGCCAGGGCCATAGCAGCTAAATGTTATAACCATAACCAGGAGACAACATCAACACAGCCAGGGCCATAGCAGCTAAATGTTATAACCATGTTATAACCACCAGGAGACAACATCAACACAGCCAGGGCCATAGCAGCTAAATGTTATAACCACCAGGAGATCAACCAGCCAGGGCCATAGCAGCTAAATGTTAACATCAACACAGCCAGGGCCATAGCAGCTAAATGTTATAACCATGTTATAACCACAGGAGACAACATCAACACAGCCAGGGCCATAGCAGCTAAATGTTATAACCACCAGGAGACAACATCAACACAGCCAGGGCCATAGCAGCTAAATGTTATAACCACCAGGAGACAACATCAACACAGCCAGGGCCATAGCAGCTAAATGTTATAACCATGTTATAACCACCAGGAGACAACATCAACACAGCCAGAGTTATAACAACATCAACACAGCCAGGGCCATAGCAGCTAAATGTTATAACCATGTTATAACCACCAGACAACATCAACACAGCCAGGGCCATAGCAGCTAAATGTTATAACCATGTTATAACCACCAGGAGACAACATCAACACAGCCAGGGCCATAGCAGCTAAATGTTATAACCATGTTATAACCACCAGGAGACAACATCAACACAGCCAGGGCCATAGCAGCTAAATGTTATAACCATGTTATAACCACCAGGAGACAACATCAACACAGCCAGGGCCATAGCAGCTAAATGTTATAACCATGTTATAACCACCAGGAGACAACATCAACACAGCCAGGGCCATAGCAGCTAAATGTTATAACCATGTTATAACCACCAGGAGACAACATCAACACAGCCAGGGCCATAGCAGCTAAATGTTATAACCATGTTATAACCACCAGGAGACAACATCAACACAGCCAGGGCCATAGCAGCTAAATGTTATAACCATGTTATAACCAGGAGACAACATCAACACAGCCAGGGCCAGCAGCTAAATGTTATAACCATCAACACAGCCAGGGCCATAGCAGCTAAATGTTATAACCATGTTATAACCACCAGGAGACAACATCAACACAGCCAGGGCCATAGCAGCTAAATGTTATAACCATGTTATAACCACCAGGAGACAACATCAACACAGCCAGGGCCATAGCAGCTAAATGTTATAACCATGTTATAACCACCAGGAGACAACATCAACACAGCCAGGGCCATAGCAGCTAAATGTTACAACATCAACACAGCCAGGGCCATAGCAGCTAAATGTTAAAACCATCAACATCAACACAGCCAGGGCCATAGCAGCTAAATGTTATAACCATGTTATAACCACCAGGAGACAACATCAACACAGCCAGGGCCATAGCAGCTAAATGTTATAACCATGTTATAACCACCAGGAGACAACATCAACACAGCCAGGGCCATAGCAGCTAAATGTTATAACCACCAGGAGACAACATCAACACAGCCAGGGCCATAAATGTTATAACCAGCAACATCAACACAGCCAGGGCCATGTTATAACCATGTTATAACCACCAGGAGACAACATCAACACAGCCAGGGCCATAGCAGCTAAATGTTATAACCATGTTATAACCACCAGGAGACAACATCAACACAGCCAGGGCCATAGCAGCTAAATGTTATAACCATGTTATAACCACCAGGAGACAACATCAACACAGCCAGGGCCATAGCAGCTAAATGTTATAACCACCAGGAGACAACATCAACACAGCCAGGGCCATAGCAGCTAAATGTTATAACCATGTTATAACCACCAGGAGACAACATCAACACAGCCAGGGCCATAGCAGCTAAATGTTATAACCATGTTATAACCACCAGGAGACAACATCAACACAGCCAGGGCCATAGCAGCCAGGGCCATGTTAGCTAACCATGTTATAACCACCAGGAGACAACATCAACACAGCCAGGGCCATAGCAGCTAAATGTTATAACCACCACCAGGAGACAACATCAACACAGCCAGGGCCATAGCAGCTAAATGTTATAACCATGTTACCACCAGGAGACAACATCAACACAGCCAGGGCCATAGCAGCTAAATGTTATAACCATGTTATAACCACCAGGAGACAACATCAACACAGCCAGGGCCATAGCAGCTAAATGTTATAACCACCAGGAGACAACATCAACACAGCCAGGGCCATAGCAGCTAAATGTTATAACCATGTTATAACCACCAGGAGACAACATCAACACAGCCAGGGCCATAGCAGCTAAATGTTATAACCATGTTATAACCACCAGGAGACAACATCAACACAGCCAGGGCCATAGCAGCTAAATGTTATAACCATGTTATAACCACCAGGAGACAACATCAACACAGCCAGGGCCATAGCAGCTAAATGTTATAACCATGTTATAAACCACCAGGAGACAACATCAACACAGCCAGGGCCATAGCAGCTAAATGTTATAACCATGTTATAACCACCAGGAGACAACATCAACACAGCCAGGGCCATAGCAGCTAAATGTTATAACCATGTTATAACCACCAGGAGACAACATCAACACAGCCAGGGCCATAGCAGCTAAATGTTATAACCACCAGGAGACAACATCAACACAGCCAGGGCCATAGCAGCTAAATGTTATAAACCATAACCAGGAGACAACATCAACACAGCCAGGGCCATAGCAGCTAAATGTTATAACCATGTTATAACCACCAGGAGACAACATCAACACAGCCAGGGCCATAGCAGCTAAATGTTATAACCATGTCAACACAGCCAGGGCCATATAAATGTTATAACCACCAGGAGACAACATCAACACAGCCAGGGCCATAGCAGCTAAATGTTATAACCATGTTATAACCACCAGGAGACAACATCAACACAGCCAGGGCCATAGCAGCTAAATGTTATAACCACCAGGAGACAACATCAACACAGCCAGGGCCATAGCAGCTAAATGTTATAACCATGTTATAACCACCAGGAGACAACATCAACACAGCCAGGGCCATAGCAGCTAAATGTTATAACCACCAGGAGACAACATCAACACAGCCAGGGCCATAGCAGCTAAATGTTATAACCATGTTATAACACCAGGAGACAACATCAACACAGCCAGGGCCATAGCAGCTAAATGTTATAACCATGTTATAACCACCAGGAGACAACATCAACACAGCCAGGGCCATAGCAGCTAAATGTTATAACCATGTTATAACCACCAGGAGACAACATCAACACAGCCAGGGCCATAGCAGCTAAATGTTATAACCATGTTATAACCACCCAGGAGACAACATCAACACAGCCAGGGCCATAGCAGCTAAATGTTATAACCATGTTATAACCAGGAGACAACATCAACACAGCCAGGGCCATAGCAGCTAAATGTTATAACCATGTTATAACCACCAGGAGACAACATCAACACAGCCAGGGCCATAGCAGCTAAATGTTATAACCACCAGGAGACAACATCAACACAGCCAGGGCCATAGCAGCTAAATGTTAACCACCAGGAGACAACATCAACACAGCCAGGGCCATAGCAGCTAAATGTTATAACCATGTTATAACCAGCCAGGGCCAGACAAATGTTATAACCACACAGGAGACAACATCAACACAGCCAGGGCCATAGCAGCTAAATGTTATAACCATGTTATAACCACCAGGAGACAACATCAACACAGCCAGGGCCATAGCAGCTAAATGTTATAACCATGCCAGGCCATTATAACCACCAGGAGACAACATCAACACAGCCAGGGCCATAGCAGCTAAATGTTATAACCATGTTATAACCACCAGGAGACAACATCAACACAGCCAGGGCCATAGCAGCTAAATGTTATAAATGTTATAACCACCAGGAGACAACATCAACACAGCCAGGGCCATAGCAGCTAAATGTTATAACCACCAGGAGACAACATCAACACAGCCAGGGCCATAGCAGCTAAATGTTATAACCATGTTATAACCACCAGGAGACAACATCAACACAGCCAGGGCCATAGCAGCTAAATGTTATGTTATAACCACCAGGAGACAACATCAACACAGCCAGGGCCAGCAGCAAATGTTATAACCCCATCAACACAGCCAGGGCCATAGCAGCTAAATGTTATAACCATGTTATAACCACCAGGAGACAACATCAACACAGCCAGGGCCATAGCAGCTAAATGTTATAACCATGTTATAACCACCAGGAGCCACAACATCAACAACAGCCAGGGCCATAGCAGCTAAATGTTATAACCACCAGGAGACAACATCAACACAGCCAGGGCCATAGCAGCTAAATGTTATAACCATGTTATAACCACCAGGAGACAACATCAACACAGCCAGGGCCATAGCAGCTAAATGTTATAACCACCAGGAGACAACATCAACACAGCCAGGGCCATAGCAGCTAAATGTTATTATAACCACCAGGAGACAACATCAACACAGCCAGGGCCATAGCAGCTAAATGTTATAACCACCAGGAGACAACATCAACACAGCCAGGGCCATAGCAGCTAAATGTTATACCACCAGGAGACAACATCAACACAGCCAGGGCCATAGCAGCTAAATGTTATAACCATCAACACAGCCAGGGCCATATAAATGTTATAACCACCAGGAGACAACATCAACACAGCCAGGGCCATAGCAGCTAAATGTTATAACCATGTTATAACCACCAGGAGACAACATCAACACAGCCAGGGCCATAGCAGCTAAATGTTATAACAACCAGGAGACAACATCAGCTAAATGTTATAACCACAGGAGACAACATCAACACAGCCAGGCCATAGCAGCTAAATGTTATAACCATGTTATAACCACCAGGAGACAACATCAACACAGCCAGGGCCATAGCAGCTAAATGTTATAACCATGTTATAACCACCAGGAGACAACATCAACACAGCCAGGGCCATAGCAGCTAAATGTTATATAACCACCAGGAGACAACATCAACACAGCCAGGGCCATAGCAGCTAAATGTTATAACCATGTTATAACCACCAGGAGACAACATCAACACAGCCAGGGCCATAGCAGCTAAATGTTATAACCATGTTATAACCACCAGGAGACAACATCAACACAGCCAGGGCCATAGCAGCTAAATGTTATAACCATGTTATAACCAGGAGACAACATCAACACAGCCAGGGCCATAGCAGCTAAATGTTATAACCATGTTATAACCACCAGGAGACAACATCAACACAGCCAGGGCCATAGCAGCTAAATGTTATAACCATGTTATAACCACCAGGAGACAACATCAACACAGCCAGGGCCATAGCAGCTAAATGTTATAACCATGTTATAACCACCAGGAGACAACATCAACACAGCCAGGGCCATAGCAGCTAAATGTTAAACATGTTATAACCACCAGGAGACAACATCAACACAGCCAGGGCCATAGCAGCTAAATGTTATAACCACCAGGAGACAACATCAACACAGCCAGGGCCAGCTAAATGTTATAACCATGTTATAACTTCACCAGGAGACAACATATGTTATAACCACCAGGGACAACATAGCAGCTAAATGTTATAACCACCAGGAGACAACATCAACACAGCCAGGGCCATAGCAGCTAAATGTTATAACCATGTTATAACCACCAGGAGACAACATCAACACAGCCAGGGCCATAGCAGCTAAATGTTATAACCACCAGGAGACAACATCAACACAGCCAGGGCCATAGCAGCTAAATGTTATAACCATGTTATAACCACCAGGAGACAACATCAACACAGCCAGGGCCATAGCAGCTAAATGTTATAACCACCAGGAGACAACATCAACACAGCCAGGGCCATAGCAGCTAAATGTTATAACCATGTTATAACCACCAGGAGACAACATCAACACAGCCAGGGCCATAGCAGCTAAATGTTATAACCATGTTATAACCACCAGGAGACAACATCAACACAGCCAGGGCCATAGCAGCTAAATGTTATAACCACCAGGAGACAACATCAACACAGCCAGGGCCATAGCAGCTAAATGTTATAACCATGTTATAACCACCAGGAGACAACATCAACACAGCCAGGGCCATAGCAGCTAAATGTTATAACCACCAGGAGACAACATCAACACAGCCAGTTATAACCACCAGGAGACAACATCAACACAGCCAGGGCCATAGCAGCTAAATGTTATAACCACCAGGAGACAACATCAACACAGCCAGGGCCATAGCAGCTAAATGTTATAACCATGTTATAACCACCAGAGACAACATCAACACAGCCAGGGCCATAGCAGCTAAATGTTATAACCACCAGGAGACAACATCAACACAGCCAGGGCCATAGCAGCTAAATGTTATAACCATGTTATAACCACCAGGAGACAACATCAACACAGCCAGGGCCATAGCAGCTAAATGTTATAACCACCAGGAGACAACATCAACACAGCCAGGGCCATAGCAGCTAAATGTTATAACCACCAGGAGACAACATCAACACAGCCAGGGCCATAGCAGCTAAATGTTATAACCATGTTATAACCACCAGGAGACAACATCAACACAGCCAGGGCCATAGCAGCTAAATGTTATAACCATGTTATAACCACCAGGAGACAACATCAACACAGCCAGGGCCATAGCAGCTAAATGTTATAACCACCAGGAGACAACATCAACACAGCCAGGGCCATAGCAGCTAAATGTTATAACCATGTTATAACCACCAGGAGACAACATCAACACAGCCAGGGCCATAGCAGCTAAATGTTATAACCACCAGGAGACAACATCAACACAGCCAGGGCCATAGCAGCTAAATGTTATAACCATGTTATAACCACCAGGAGACAACATCAACACAGCCAGGGCCATAGCAGCTAAATGTTATAACCATGTTATAACCACCAGAGACAACATCACAGCCAGGGCCATAGCAGCCAGGGCCATCAACACAGCCAGGGCCATAGCAGCTAAATGTTATAACCATGTTATAACCACCAGGAGACAACATCAACACAGCCAGGGCCATAGCAGCTAAATGTTATAAGGGCCATAGCAGCTAAATGTTATAACCATGTTATAACCAACATCAGGAGACAACATCAACACAGCCAGGGCCATAGCAGCTAAATGTTATAACCATGTTATAACCACCAGGAGACAACATCAACACAGCCAGGGCCAGGCAGCCAAATGTTATAACCACCAGCAACATCAACACAGCCAGGGCCATAGCAGCTAAATGTTATAACCACCAGGAGACAACATCAACACAGCCAGGGCCATAGCAGCTAAATGTTATAACCATGTTATAACCACCAGGAGACAACATCAACACAGCCAGGGCCATAGCAGCTAAATGTTATAACCATGTTATAACCACCAGGAGACAACATCAACACAGCCAG
>NW_025749870.1:0-22086 GCF_021184085.1 Oncorhynchus gorbuscha | reverse complement strand
GAGGGAGAGGTCTCATATGGTGGTGGGGGGTGGAGAGGGTAGAAGTCTATATGGTGGGGGGTGGAGAGGTAGAGGCTCATATGGTGGTGGGGGTGAGAGGTAGAGGTCTATATGGTGGGGGGTGGAGAGGTGGTAGAAGTCTATATCGTGGGGGTTTGGGAGAGGTAGAGGTCATGGTATGGTGGGGGTGGAGAGGTAGAAGTCTATATGGTGGGGAGGGTGGAGGAGGTAGAGAGTCTATATGGTGGGGGGTGGGAGAGGTAGCAGCCCATATGGTGGGGGGTGGAGAGGTAGAGGTCTATATGGTGGGGGAGTGGAGAGCTAGAGGTCTATATGGTGGGGGGTGGAGAGGTAGAAGTCTATATGGTGGGGTGGGGGTGGGGTGGAGAGGTAGAAGTCTATATGGTGGGGGGTGGAGGTAGAGGCTAGCAAGTCTATATGTGGTGGGGGGAAGAGGTAGAGGTCTATATGGTGGGGGGGGGTGGGAGAGGTCAGAGGTCTATATGGTGGGGGGGGGTGGAGAGGTAGGTCTATGGTGGGTGGGGGTGGGAGAGGTAGAGATCTAGTATGGTGGGGGGGGGTGGAGAGGTAGAGAGTCTCATATGGTGGGGGGGGTGGGTGGAGAGGTGGAAGTCTATATGGTGGGGGGTGGAGAGGTAGAAGTCTATATGGTGGGGGTAGGAGAGGTAGAGGTCTATATGGTGGGGGTGGTGAGAGGTAGGTCTATATGGTGGGGGGTAGGTCTAGTGGTGGAGAGGTAGGGTTATATGTGGTGGGGGTGGAGAGGTAGAAGTCTATATAGGTGGGGGGTGGAGTAGAGGTAGAGGTCTATATGGTGGGGGGGATGGAGAGGTAGAAGTCTAGATAGGTGGGGGGGTGGAGAGGTAGAGGTCTATATGGTGGGGGTGGAGAGGTAGAGGTCTATATGGTGGGGGGTGGAGAGGTAGGGGTGGTGGGGGTGGAGAGGTAGAGGTCTATATGGTGGGGGGTGGAGAGGTAGAAGTCTATATGGTGGGGGGGTGGAGAGGTAGAGGTTTATGTGGTGGGGGTGGAGAGGTAGAAGTCTATTTGGTGGGGGTGGAGAGGTAGAGGTCTATATGGTGGGGGGTGGAGAGGTAGAAGTGTATATGGAAAGGGGGTGAGAGGTAGATTCATATGGTGGGGGTGGAGAGGTAGAAGTCTATATGGTGGGGGGGTGGAGAGGTAAGTCTATATGGTGGGGGTGGTGGAGAGGTAGAAGTCTGGTGGGGGGGTGGAGAGGTAGTGCTATATGGTGGGGTGGGGGTGGGGTGGAGAGGTAGAAGTCTATATGGTGGGGGGTGGAGAGGTAGAAGTCTATATGGTGGGGGAGAGGGAGAGGTCTATATGGTGGTGGTGGGGGATGGAGAGGTAGAAGTCTATATGGTGGGGAGGGAGAGGGAGAGGTCTATATGGAGGGGGTGAGAGGTAGAGGTCTATATGGTGGTGGGGGTGGAAGGTAGAGTCTATATGGTGGTGGGGGGTGGAGAGGTAGAAGTCTATATGGTGGTGGGGGAGGGGTGGAGAGGCAGGAAGTCTATATGGTGGGGAGGAGGGAGAGGTCTATATGGTGGTGGGGGGGTGGAGAGGTAGAAGTCTATGGTGGGGAGGGAGGAGTCTATATGGTGGTGGGGGGGAGAGAGAAGGTAGTAGGAGGGGTCTATATGGTGGGGTGGAGTGGTGAAGTCTACATGGGTGGAGAGGTAGAAGTCTATATGGTGGGGTGGGAGAGGGAAGCCCATATGGTGGGGGTGGAGAAGGTAGGTGGGGGGTGAAGAGGTCTATATGGTGGGGAGAGGTAGAGGTCTATATGGTGGTGTTGGGGGATGGAAGGTGGTGCGGGGTGGAGAGGTATCTATATGGTGGGGGAGGGAGAGGGAGAGGTCTATATGGAGGGTGGAGAGGTAGAGGTCTATATGGTGGTGGGGGCAGAGTGGATATATGGGGGGTGGAGAGGGAGTCTATATGGTGGTGGGAGGGTGGAGAGGTGGAAGTCTATATGGTGGGGGTGGAGGGGGGTGGAGTGGGGGTGGAGAGGTAGGTCTATATGGTGGGGGAGGAGAGGAGTCTATTTGGTGGGGGTTGGAGAGAGGTGGAGAAGAGGGGGGGTGGAGTAGAAGTCTATATGGTGGGGGTGGAGAGGTAGGAGTCTATGGTGGGGTGGGGTAGGTGGGGTCTCTATGGTGGGGGGTGGAGTGGTAGAAGCCTGTATGATTGGGGGTGGAGAGGTAGAAGTCTATATGGTGGGGGAGGGAGAGGGAGAGTGGTGGGGTGGAGAGGTCTATATGGTGGGGGGTGGAGAGGTGAAGTCTATATGGTGGTGGGGAGAGGTCTATATGGTGGGGTGGAGTGGTAGAAGTCTATGGTGGGGGTGGAGGGAGAGAATCTATATGGTGGGGGAGAGGTAGAAGTCTATATGGTGGGGGTGG
This sequence comes from Oncorhynchus gorbuscha, assembly GCF_021184085.1. Lineage (NCBI taxonomy): Eukaryota > Metazoa > Chordata > Actinopteri > Salmoniformes > Salmonidae > Oncorhynchus > Oncorhynchus gorbuscha. The sequence continues at coordinate 19,639 of NW_025749870.1, read as the reverse complement.
AGAGTAGGGGGTCTATATGGTAGGGGGAGAAGAGGTAGAAGCTATATGGTGGGGGTGGAGAGGTAGGAGTCTATATGGTGGGGGAGAGGTAGAAGTCTATATGGTGGGGGGGGTGGAGAGTAGAAGTCTATATGGTAGTGGGGGTGAAGAGGTAGAGGCTATATGGTGGGGGTGGAGAGGGGAGGTCTATATGGTGGTGGGTGTGAGAGGTAGAAGTCTATATAGTGGGGGGTGGAGAGGTAGAAGTCTATTTCATGGTGGGGGTTTGGAGAGGTAGAAGTCTATATGGTGGGGGGTGGAGAGTACAGGTGTATATGGTGGTGGGGGGGTGGAGAGAGAGGTCTATATGGTGGGGGGTGGAGAGGTAGAAGTCTATTTCGTGGGGGGTTTGAGAAAGGGGAGTCTATATGGTGGGGGGGTGAGAAGTAGAAGTGAATGGTGGGGGGTGGAGAGGTAGAGATCCTATATGGTGGGGGTGGAGAGGTAGGTCGTAGTCTATATGGTGGGGGAGGGGTGGAGAGGTGAGGTCTATATGGTGGGGGGTGGAAGGTAGGGAATCTATGGAGAGGTAGGAAGTCTATATGGTGGTGGTGGGGATGGAGAGGTCGTAGTCCATATGGTGGGGGAGGAGAGGAGAGGTCTATATGGTGGGGGGTGGAAGGTAGAGGTCTATATGGTGGGGGGGGGGGAGAGGGTTCTATATGGTGGTGGGGGGTGGAGAGGTAGAAGTCTATATGGTGGTGGGGGGTGGGAGAGGTAGAAGTCTATATGGTGGGGGGTGGAGAGGTAGAGGTCTATATGGTGGGGGGTGGAGAGGTAGAAGTCTATATGGTGGGGGGTGGAGAGGTAGAGGTCTATATGGTGGGGGGGTAGAGAGGTAGGAGGCTCTACATGGTGGGGGGGTGGAGAGTGAGAAGTCTATATGGTGGGGGGTGGAGAGGTAGAGGCCTATATGGTAGGGGGGGTGGAGAGTCAGAAGTCTATATGGTGGGGGGTGGAGAGGTAGAGTCTATATGGTGGGGGGGGGTGGAGAGGGTAGAGGTCTATATGGTGGGGGGGTGGAGAGGTAGAGGTCTATATGGTGGGGGTGAGAGAGGTAGAGGTCTATAGTGGTGGGGGTGGAGATAGGAGGTCTATATGGTGGGGGGGTGGAGAGTGTAGAGGTGTGTGGGGGGTGGAGAGGTAGAGGTCTATATGTGTGGGGGGTGGAGAGGTAGAGGTCTATATGGTGGTGGGGTGGAGAGGTAGGAGTCTATATGGTGGGGGTGGAGAGGTAGAAGTCTATATGGTGGTGGGGTGGAGAGGTAGAAGTCTATATGGTGGGGTGGAGAGGTAGAGGTCTATATGGTGGGGGGGTGTGGAGAGGCAGAAGTCTATATGGTGGGGGTGGAGAGGTAGAAGTCTATATGGTGGGGGTGGAGAGGTAGAAGTGTATATGGTGGGGGGTGGAGAGGTAGAAGTCTATATGGTGGGGGGGGAGAGGTAGAAGTCTATATGGTGGGGGGTGGAGAGGTAGAGGTCTATATGGTAGGGGGTGGAGAGGGAGAAGTCTATATGGTGGGGGGTGGAGAGGTAGAAGTCTATATGGTGGGGGGTGGAGAGGTAGAAGTCTATATGGTGGGGGGGGGTGGAGAGGTAGAAGTCTATATGGTGGGGGTGGAGAGGTAGAAGTCTATATGGTGGGGGGGTGGAGAGGTAGGGGTGTGTAGAGGTGAAGTCTATATGGTGGGGGGTGGAGAGGTAGAAGTCTATATGGTGGGGGTGAGAGGTAGAGGGTCTATATGTGGGGGGTGAGAGGTAGAGTCTATATGAGGGGGTGGAGAGGTAGGGTGCCGGGGGTAGAAGTAGAAGTCTATGTAGGGGTGGTGGAGAGGTAGGGGTGGTGGGGGGTGGAGAGGTAGACTCTATATGGTGGGGGTGGAGAGGTAGAGGTCTATATGGTGGGGGTGGAGAGGTAGAGGTCTATATGGTGGGGGGTGGAGAGGTAGGAGGTCTATATGGTGGGGGAAGGGTGGAGAGGTAGAAGTCTATATGTTGGGGGGTGGGAGAGGTAGAAGTCTATATGGTGGGGGGTTGGAGAGGTAGAAGTCTATATGGTGGGGGGGGTGGAGAGGTAGAGGTCTATATGGTGGGGGGTGGAGAGGTAGAAGTCTATATGGTGGGGGTGGAGAGGTAGAGATCTATATGGTGGGGGGGTGGAGAGGTAGAGGTCTATATGGTGGGGGGTGGAGAGGTAGAGGTCTATATGGTGGGGGGGTGGAGAGGTAGAGGTCTATATGGTGGGGAGGGGTGGAGAGGTAGAGGTCTATATGGTGGGGAGTGGAGAGGCAGATAACATTACATGGCGGGTGGATATGGCAGATATCCATATGGTGGGGTGGAGGCAGAGGCAGGTCCATGGTGGGGGTGAGGCAGAGGTCCATGGCGGGGGAGGCGGAGGCAGATAGTCCACATGGCGGGGGGCGGAGGCAGATATCCATGGCAAAAGTGATATGACAGCCCGACATGGCGGGGGCCATAAGATAACTACATGGCGGGGGAGGGGGTGGAGGAGGCAGAGGTCCATGGTGGGGGGAGTGGAGGAGTGCAGATGGTCCATATGGTGGGGGGTGGAGGCAGAGGTCCATATTTTGGTGGGGGTGGAGTCCATATGGTGGGGGTGATGGAGAGATAGAGGTCCATATGGTGGGGGTGGAGAGGCCACATGGCAGGGGGCGGAGAGGAGGTCACATGGCGGGGGTGGAGAGGTAGAGGTCCATATGGTGGGGGGTGGAGGAGGTAGGGGTGGTGGGGGATGGAGAGGTAGAGGTCCATATGGTAAAGAGATCCATGGCGTGGGGGGGCAGAGATAAGAGATATCCATATGGTGGGGGGGGGCAGAGGCAGAGGTCCATATGGAGGAGGGGTGGGGGGTGGAGAGGTAGAAGTGTATTGGTGGGGTGGAGAGGCAGAGATCCATATGGTGGGGGGTGGAGAGGTAGAAGTGTATACATGGTAGGGGGTGGAGAGGGGTGGTGGGGGTAGAGAAGAGGTCTATATGGTGGGGGTGGAGAGGTAGAAGTCTATATGGTGGGGGGTGGAGAGGTAGAAGTCATATGGTGGGGGCGGAGAGGTCTATATGGGGGGGTGGAGAGGTAGGGGGGAGGGGGTGGAGGGGTGGGGGGGTGGAGAGGTAGAAGTCTATATGGTGGGGGGTGGAGAGGTAGAAGTCTATATGGTGGGGGGGGAGAGGTAGACGTCTATATGGGGAGGGGGGTGGAGAGGTGACGTCTATATGAGGGGGGGAAGGTAGGGGTGTTGGGGGTAGAGAGGTAGAAGTGTGTAGGGGTGGTGGAGAGGTAGGGGTGGTGGGGGTGGAGAGGTAGACCTCTATATGGTGGGGGTGGAGAGGTAGAAGTCTATATGGTAGGGGGGTGGAGGGCAGAAGTCTATGTGGGGGTGGGGGTGGAGAGGTAGGGGTGGTGGGGGTGGAGATAGAAGTCCATGTAGGGGTGTTCGGGTGGAGAGATAAGGGTGGTGGGGGAGGTGGAGAGGTAGATCACTATGGTGGGGGGGGGGTGGAGAGGCAGAAGTCTATATGGTGGGGGGTGGAGAGGTAGAAGTCTATATGGTGGGGGGTGGAGGGTAGATGTCTATATGGTGGGGGGTGGAGAGGTAGGGGTGGTGGGGGTGGAGAGGTAGAAGTCTAAATGGTGGGGGGATGGAGAGATAGGGGTGGTGGGGGATAGAAGTCTATATGGTGGGGGGTGGAAGGTAGATATCTATATGGTGGAGGCGGTGGAGAGTAGAAGTCCATGTGGGGGGGTGGAGAGTAGAAGTCTATGTGGGTGGGGGTGGAGAGGTAGAAGTCCATGTGGGGGTGGAGAGGTAGGGGTGTTGGGGGTGGAGGTAGAAGTCTATGTGGGGGTGGGGGTGGAGAGGTAGAAGTCTATGTAGGGGTGGTGGAGAGGCAGCGTCTATATGGTGGGGGGTGGAGGGTAGGGGTGGTGGGGGTGAGGAGGCAGAAGTCTGTGGGGGTGTTGGGGTGGAGGGTGGGAAGTGGGGGATGGAGAGGTAGAAGTCTATGTGGGGGTGGTGGGGGGGTAGAAGTGGTACGACTCACAAAAACACACTAATACACACACGTACACACATGGGTGCCATCTTTGTTGTCTGGGCTGGTTGATCATAGCAGACTAGGCTATATAATCGTAACCACATCCAATTAAATATCCAATTCAACCTCTATTAATCAGACCAATGATCAGGTGTGTGTGTGTGTGTGTGTGTGTGTGTGTGTGTGTGTGTGTGTGTGTGTGTGTGTGTGTGTGTGTGTGTGTGTGTGTGTGTGTGTGTGTGTGTGTGTGCGTGTGCGTGCGTGCGTGTGCGCGTGTGTCACTGACTCAGAGCGAGGTGTAGTGGGTGTAGTATAGAGTCATTAATTTCCAGACACGTGTCAATTTAGTACTGTAAAAAATCTTATCAGGAAATCTTAATTTAAATGGTTTTCCTTTCAACAATTCCTCCAGGAGGACATTCTGTTGCCCTTTGTGGCCTTTCAGGATATTATTGATTTATGAATGATATAAACTCAGTACTCCATGGTACACCAAACAAGACATTTTTGCTACTGGTGATAGAGTAGCACTTCATATTTGAATCGTACTGTGCGGTAATGAGTGTCCCCATTGCTGTCCCGTTGAATTGGAATTGAAAAAAAACCTTTAATTGTAAACATTTGTAGTATTACATTGACATGATTTATTGGTGCAAATCGAAAAAAACACACAAACAAGTTGTCCTGTATTATGTGACGATGTGCGTTGAGAGTCGGAAGCATCTTCAGCAGCGTTTTAATAAATTAGGGTTCAGCGTTTTAATAAATTAAAGAAGCATGTTCAGGGGAGCGTTTTAATAAATTAAAGAAGCATGTTCAGGAGCGTTTTAACAAACTAAAGAAGCGTTCAGGGAGCGTTTAATAAATTAAAGAAGCATGTTCAGGAGCGTTTTGTAAATCAAAGAAGCATGTTCAGGGGAGGCGTTTTAATAAATTAAAGCATGTTCAGGGGAGCATAAAAAGCATGTTCAGGGAGCGTTTTAATAAATTAAAGCATGTTCAGGAGCGTTTTAATAAATTAAAGCATGTCCAGGAGCAATAAATTAAAGTTCATGTTCAGGGCGTTTTAATAAATTAAAGAAGCATGTTCGGGCGTTTTAAAGAAGCATGTTCAGGAGCGTTTTAATAAATTAAAGAAACATGTTCAGGAGCGTTTTAATAAATTAAAGAAACATGTTCAGGGAGCCGCTTTAACAAACTAAAGAAGCATGTTTTAATAAATTAAAGAAGCATGTTCAGGAGGCTTTCCAATAAAAAGCATGTTAATTTAATAAATTAAAGAAGCATGTTCAGGAGCGTTTTAATAAATTAAAGAAGCATGTTCAGGGAGCGTTTTAAAGAAGCATGTTCAGGAAATAAATTAAAGAAGCATGTTCATGGGAATAAATTAAAGAAGCATGTTTTTTAATAAAGGAGCCGGCTTTAAAGAAGCATGTTCAGGGCGTTTTAGAAGCATGTTTTAATAAATTAAAGAAGCATGTTCAGGAAATAAATTAAAAAGAAGCGTTTTTAATAAACTTAAAGTATTTCAGGGAGCGTTTTAATAAATTAAGAAGTTCAGGAGCGTTTTAATAAAGAAGCATGTTCGAGGAGCGTTTAATAAATTAAAGCATGTTCAGGGGCGTTTTAACAAACTAAGCGCATGTTTTTAATAAATTAAAGAAGCATGTTCAGGGAGCGTTTTAATAAATTGAGAAGCATGTTCAGGGAGCCGTTTTAATAAATTAAAGAATGTTCAGGAGGTTTTTAATAAATTAAAGAGCATGTTCAGGAGCGTTTTAATAAATTAAAGAAGCATGTTTCAGGGAGCGTTTTAATAGCAAAAGAAGCGAATGAACACGAAACACAAAAACAACGAACCGACACGGAAACAGTGTCAATAACACCTGAGGAAAGAACCAAGGTGAGGTGACAGATACAGGGAAGATAATCAAGGAGGTGATGGAGTCCAGGTGAGTGACAGATACAGGGACGATAATCAAGGAGGTGATGGAGTCCAGGTGAGTGACAGATACAGGGAAGATTATCAAGGAGGTGATGGAGTCCAGGTGAGTGACAGATACAGGGACGATAATCAAGGAGGTGATGGAGTCAGGTGAGTGACAGATATAGGGAAGATAATCAAGGAGGTGATGGAGTCCAGGTGAGTGACAGATAGAGGGACGATAATCAAGGAGGGATGGAGTCAGGTGAGTGACAGATATAGGGACGATAATCAAGGAGGTGATGGAGTCCAGGTGAGTGACAGATAGAGGGACGATAATCAAGGAGGTGATGGAGTCCAGGTGAGTGACAGATATAGAGACGATAATCAAGGAGGGGATGGAGTCCAGGTGAGTGTCATGAGGCGCAGGTGCGTGAGAGACGATGGTGACAGGTGCAGGGAGAATCAGCAGCCTGATGACCCAGAGGCCGGAGAGGGAGTAAACGTGACCCCCTCCCGACCACGAGACTCCAGCCGCAGGACGCCGTACAATAGGACGAACCAGGGGATCAGGAGTGGACCGGTCACCCCTGCTAATGCTTGAGAACCTGTCACCAGGGGTGCCTGGCGATCCAGCTGAGGCATGAGAACCTGGCGATCCAGCTGAGGCATGAGAACCTGACGAGCCAGCTGACGCATGAGAACCTGGCCAGGCGCTGGAGTCCTGAACCGGCTGAGGCATGAGAACCCTGACGAGCCAGCTGAGGCATGAGAACCTGACGAGCCGGCTGAGGCATGAGAACCTGACTGAGCCGGCTGAGGCATGAGAACCTGACGAGCCAGTGGAAGCAGGGTGCCAGGCGATCTGGTTGAAGCATGAAAAGAAGAATGAGCCGGCTGAGGCAGGGGTGCCCAGGCGATCTGGTTGAAGCATGAAAGAAGAATGAGCCGGCTGAGGCAGGGGTGCCAGGCGATCTGGTTGAGGCATGAAAGCCTGTATAGAATAGATAGAATAACCATGTATTTAATTTCACAGATATTTCACAGATAGGATTTAACAATATTTCACAGATATTTATTTAATCACAATGTAACATATATGATGACCCAGTATTTAACCTCCATCCAACAGAAAGGGTAACCATGTACAGTATTTAGTCCACAGCTCCACAATACAGGTAGAGAGGGAGTTGCTAAATATGGTCCCAGCTGTAAACCAATCATATAAATGAAAGCACGACATGGTGAGTGAAAACAGACTTTGTAATGTAATCTACATGATGGTTTAGGAGGGTACGTGACTGACAGTCTGAATGCTCTTGTTGTTGACACTGACCAGGGATATTCGTGGAGGTTGGTGTGTGTGTGTGTGTGTGTGTGTGTGTGTGTGTGTGTGCGTGCGTGCGTGCGTGCGTGCGTGCGTGCGTGCGTGTGCGCGCGTGTGCGCGCGTGCGCGTGCGTGCGTGTGTGTGTGTACACAGATAGGACACTACCTGATCAGAGCAACATGACCCTTTGTCCTTCCAGTCTCCAAAGTGACATAATTTCCCCCAAAATGATTTTTATTTTTGTAGATTTATTGTCATCTGTTGTTTGGAATCCACTGCCCACAAGTTGTCAAGTTCACCTCCCCCCGTCTGTTCTCTTGATTTACACATTCTAGGGAGTTTTTCCTAGCCACTGTGCTTCTACATCTGCATTGCTTGCTGTTTGGCGGAGTTTTAAGCTGGGTTTCTGTATAAGCACTTTGTGACATCTGCTGATGTAAAGGGCTTTATAAACATAATTGATTGAATGTGATTGACTGTACAGAGCTCCACTTGTGTCTGCTTGCGCTTTTACCCAGTTTGAACCTGTACTGAGATTGATGCCCACAGTTTTCAAAAACACGTAGGGCTGTGAGAGAAGTGGTCACTGGTAAAGTGTGTTAGCTCGCTGTTTAGTTCAAAAAATATCATCAGTACAGACACAGCAGCATTGCATTTGATTAACACTTGATTTCGTCCACATCGTCACCCATATTCGGCCTGGTTGAGCTGATACCAGCAGGAGGAAGGAGTAAACAGATCGATCAGTAAAATAAACGGAGCTAACGAACAGATTTACATTAACCGTCAACATCAATCATCAACATCAGCTGACAGCCCACCTTCACAATCAGTAAAGAAATATAGTAGCTAGCTAACTAGCATATTTACATCAATCATCAACATCAGCTGACAGCTCACCTTCACAATCAGTAAAGAAATATAGTAGCTAGCTAACTAGCATATTTACATCAATCATCAACATCAGCTGACAGCCCACCTTCACAATCAGTAAAGAAATATAGTAGCTAGCTAACTAGCATATTTACATCAATCATCAACAATCAGCTGACAGCCCACCTTCACAATCAGTAAAGAAATATAGTAGCTAGCTAACTAGCATATTTACATCAACAATCAGCTGACAGCCCACCTTCACAATCAGTAAAGAAATATAGTAGCTAGCTAACTAGCATATTTACATCAATCATCAACAATCAGCTGACAGCCCACCTTCACAATCAGTAAAGAAATATAGTAGCTAGCTAACTAGCATATTTACATCAATCATCAACATCAGCTGATGACCTGCACCTCAGTAAGAAATTCTGGCAGATGTCATCAATCATCAACTTGACAGCCCACCTTAGGCAGTGTAAGTAGCTAGCTGGTTTATAATTCATAAGATCATGACAGCCACCTTCACAATCAGTAAGAAATATAGGAGAAAGCATAAAAACAATCACGCTGACAAATGACCCACCTTCACAATCAGTAAAAAATATGTAGCATAACTAGCATTTTACGTGAATTATCAACAATCAGCTGAAACATTTAAATAAAAGGGTAGCTAGCTAACTACATTTTTTTCATTTTGACAGCACCACCCCCTGAAAGTAAAACATTTTAAAATCAAAAATCAGGGCCCACCTTCACAATCAGTCTGTGTGCTGTACTGTCTGTTTACATCAACAATTTTCATCTGTTTGTAGCAGCTAACTAGCATGTGTGTCTCAATCTGAAAATCAGCTGACAGCCCACCTTCTGTCAGTAAAGAAATATAGTAGCTAGCTAACTAGCATATTTACATCAATCATGTGACAGCCCACCTTCACAATCAGTAAAGAAATATAGTAGCTGTATTTACATCAATCTGTGTTCTCAGTAAAGTATGTCTGTGTGTCATGTTCCCATTGCTGTGTGTCTGTGTGTGTCTGTGTTAGGCTGTGTCTAGTGTCTATAATTTGAGATGTGTGTGTGTTTGTAAAAAAGGCTGTGTGTGTCTGTGTCTGTGTGTATGTAAAACATGTGTATGTCATTTGTGTCTGTCTGTGTATGTCTGTGTCTGTGTGTGTCTGTGTCTGTGTCTGTGTCCCGTGTGTCGTGTGTGTCTGTGTGTCTGTGTGTGTGTTGTGTGTGTCTGTGTGTCTGTGTTTTGTCCGTGTGAACTATGCCGACGTAAATCCATAATGACTCAGCTTGCTACATGTGGCCAGTCCCCCTGTATGTCTAATAATGCATGTTCAATGATAATACCCAATAATAATAAGTTATCCTCTCTGATTTAGGTGGTGTACATGAGTGATGTCCCATTGTTTCTGTTAGTGTTGGTTTAGCTAAGTACCATTGTTTTGTCTTAGTGTCTGTGTGTGTCTGTCTTGTCCGTTGTTTTGTTAGTCTGTGTGTTTGGTCTGTGTATGTTTGTGTGCTTTGCGTACATGTGTTTGTTTGAGCTAGGACTACATGCCGACACATAAATCCATTGGGACTCAGCTTGCTACATGGTTAACAAGGGCCAGTCCCCCTTAGTCTAATTGGCATGCTTCAGCCCAGATTACCCAGCAACAGTAAGTTATCCATTGATTTAGGTGGCAAATGTACATCCTAGAGTGATGGTAGCACCATTGTTTTAGCTTAGTAACATTGTTTAGCTAAGTACCATTGTTTTATCTTAGTACCATTGTTTTAGCTAAGTACCATTGTTTTAGCTTAGCACCATTGTTTTAGCTAGTACCATTGTTTTAGCTAAGTACCATTGTTTTAGCTGAGTGCCATTGTTTTAGCTTAGCACCATTGTTTTAGCTAGTACCATTGTTTTAACTGAATTACCATTGTTTTAGCTAAGTACCATTGTTTTAGCTTAGTACCATTGTTTTAGCTTAGCACTATTGTTTTAGCTTAGCACCATTGTTTTAGCTTAGTAACATTGTTTTGGCTTAGCACCATTGTTTTAGCTAAGTACCATTGTTTTAGCTTAGTACCATTGTTTTAGCTTAGCACCATTGTTTTAGCTAAGTACCATTGTTTTAACTAAGTACCATTGTTTTAGCTAATACCATTGTTTTAGCTTAGTACCATTGTTTTAGCTAAGTACCATTGTTTTAGCTAATACCATTGTTTTAGCTAAGTACCATTGTTTTAGCTTAGTACCATTGTTTTAGCTTAGTACCATTGTTTTAGCTAAGTACCACTGTTTTAGCTTAGCACCATTGTTTTAGCTTAGCACCATTATTTTAGCTTAGTAACATTGTTTTAGCTAAGTACCATTGTTTTAGCTAAGTACCATTGTTTTAGCTAAGTACCATTGTTTTAACTAAGTACCATTGTTTTAGCTAATACCATTGTTTTAGCTTAGTACCATTGTTTTAGCTTAGTACCATTGTTTTAGCTTAGTACCATTGTTTTAGCTAAGTACCATTGTTTTAGCTTAGCACCATTGTTTTAGCTTAGCACCATTGTTTTAGCTTAGTAACATTGTTTTAGCTTAGCACCATTGTTTTAGCTTAGTAACATTGTTTTAGCTAAGTACCATTGTTTTAGCTTAGCACCATTGTTTTAGCTTAGCACCATTGTTTTAGCTTAGTAACATTGTTTTAGCTTAGCACCATTGTTTTAGCTTAGCACCATTGTTTTAGCTAAGTACCATTGTTTTAGCTAAGTACCATTGTTTTAGACAGGTTCCCATACTATATAATGTGTCAACTTTGGATCATTCTGTTTGTTTGTTTGAAGGCGGGATATGCAAATTGTTTGAGTGTGAATTAATGATTACGAGGCTGGTTAAAATTGGATGTGTGTGTGTGTGTGTGTGTGTGTGTGTGTGTGTGTGTGTGTGTGTGTGTGTGTGTGTGTGTGTGTGTGTGTGTGTGTGTGTGTGTGTGTGTGTGTGTGTGTGTGTGTGCGTGCGTGCGTGCGTGCGTGCGTGCGCGTGTGTGTGTGTGTTTGTGAATGATTGAGGCTGGGTAAATGGGCTGTATTTGATTTGGCCACCTGGGGCGGGAGGATAAATCCAGGAACAACATGGTGATAATCAGAAATCTTTTCATCAAACAATTAAACAATGAAATAATAATTTAAACAGATATTGACTACCATAACCAAAAAATATGCCAGTCTTGCATAAACAAAATGCCCATCTCCTCACTGCAGGCCGGTACGCAACATTAGCCCAAGGCATTATGGCATCATTTTTATTCCCCAGCGCTCTTAAAACTCACAAATTTGCATTTGTGATGGATGTAATTAAATTATATTTATTATTTACACAATCCCTCATAAAAAGCTAATGAGCATTTGTTGTGATGATGATGGTAGAGAACGCCATTTCAGCTAGAGAACGCCATTTATAATAGTTAGCGCACTTGGTTCAGTATGTCGCTAACATTCATCATCTCTCCCTGTCATCTCTCCCTGTCATCATCTCCCTGTCATCATCTCTCCCTGTCATCATCTCTCCCTGTCATCACCATCTCTCCCTGTCATCATCTCTCCTGTCATCATCTCTCCCTGTCATCATCTCTCCCTGTCATCAGTTCTCCCTGTCATCAGTTCTCCCTGTCATCATCTGTCCCACAGCATCATCTCTCCTGTCATCATCTCTCCCTGTCATCATCTCTCCCTGTCATCAGTTCTCCCTGTCATCATCTTCCCTGTCATCATCTCTCCCTGTCATCAGTTCTCCCTGTCATCAGTTCTCCCTGTCATCATCTCTCCTGTCATCATCTCTCCCTGTCATCATCTCTCCCTGTCATCATCTCTCCCTGTCATCATCTCTCCCTGTCATCATCTCTCCTGTCATCAGATCTCCCTGTCATCAGTTCTCCCTGTCATCTCTCCCCTGTCATCAGTTCTCCCTGTCATCAGTTCTCCCTGTCATCATCTCTCCCTGTCATCATCTCTCCCTGTCATCATCTCTCCTGTCATCATCTCTCCCTGTCATCAGATCTCTCTGTCATCATCTCTCCCTGTCATCAGTTCTCTCTGTCATCATCTCTCCCTTTTTGATCCCTCTCACCCCCATTACCCATCTCTCCCTCTCACCCATCTCTCCCTCTCCCCCCTGACCCATCTCTCACTTCTCCCACTCCCTCTCACCCCCCTTACCCATCTCTCCCTCTCACCCCCTTATTTATCTCTCCCTCTCCTCACCCCCTCACCCCTCACTAACCCTGTTTACCTCTGTCGCTCCCTCCTCTCCCTCCTCCCTCTCACCACCTCAACCAGTTGATTGATCTGTCCCACAATGTGTCACCACCACAGGTCCATCCATAATGCTTAGAGGCCCTCTCCTCACCTGTTGTTTAAGAGGATTCATAAAGGACAGTTCATGTTTGTTGCTAAAGAGCCACTCTCAGATCTTTCAAACAGTTCTACAGCTGCCAATGAGAGCATCTTGACTGTCTGCATTACCGCTTGATTTGGCAACTGCTTGGCATCCCCTGACCGTAAGGCGCTACAGAGCATAAAATACACTTAAGCGTAATTACTAAAATATACTTAACTATATTAAATTCCTTATATTAAGCAAACAGATGACCAATATATATATATATATATATATATATATGTGGCAAAGAAGGGGGTCGAGTGATAAATGGTAGATATGTGAGAGCAGAACTAATAAACGGGCTCTGCCCCGTTCCACAAAATGGCCCCGACCGCCAAACTACAAGTCCCAGACGCAAGGGGAACCCTCAGGTGGAGGTGGAGCCACCCACAGATAAAGGGTCAAGAAAACCAGGAAGGGAAGCGAGAGGGCTGGAAGGATCTATGAACAATAGCGAAAGATACAATAGATGTTGGCTGGATTTACCGTGTATGAGCTGGACTGTTTTGGAGAAATCGAGAACCCGATTTGTGTACCGAACCCTGCTATCCTTGACCTTGCCTAAGTTTTGGGGGACCAGGACGGAGAAACAAACACACAGGAACTGTCCTGTTGAAAGAACTCTACTCATTCTTAGGATTTGGTAGAGGCAGTTTCCCCTTAATTTGTGACAAACGCTCCTAGCCTTGAAGGGTTTTGCTCTGCACGTGGTGGGAATGCGGGCAATGGACTAACCATACCGCTGGTTATGTAGAAAGAAAAAATAAAAATGTTCCCTGATTCACCTGGCACGGAAATGGTTGAGACCGGAGACCCATTCATCCCCCGAGATCTTGAGACCATCGTACTCAACCAGTTTCAGCGAGGTCTACCCCAAGAAGTGAGAAGATGGGTTGGGCCTGGTTGAACGGTATTGTACGGCAGGAACAGCTGAGCAGGCACAGGAGGAAAAGATTCCCGTTCCCCAGGCCTGGGCGAACCAGTGGGACAGGGTAAGGCTGTCCCAACATATGGAGGAAGAGAGCAGTGTGGGGCCATGAGGATAGAATCAGAATCGGGCCGAGACACTAAGGGAAAAAACCGGGACCGGGTGTCGAGGGGTCTTCCCCCCGAAACCCTATTATCTGTACAATTGTAATTGACCGGGACATATTGCAGCCTACTGCCCTATTAAAGAAGAGCCAATGCAATGTAACCTCAGTGAAAATGAAGATGATACATGGTATGCATGTCCTGTTTTAACCACTGTACTTGAAAGATCAAGAAACAAACATATGTGAAGGTTGAAGGGGAAGAGGTTGAAGCACTGCTGGATTCCGGCAGTATGCTAACCCTGGTCGATTGCAAGCCTAGTGCCGACTCATAAACTGGATACAAGACAGGATATCAGTGTTCCATGCATTCATGGGGATACCCGTCTGTACCCCACGGCCTTAGTGAGCATACAAACAAATCAAATCAAATCAAATCAAATCAAATCAAATTTTATTTGTCACATACACATGGTTAGCAGATGTTAATGCGAGTGTAGCGAAATGCTTGTGCTTCTAGTTCCGACAATGCAGTGATAACCAACAAGTAATCTAACTAACAATTCCAAAACTACTGTCTTATACACAGTGTAAGGGGATAAGGAACATGTACATAAGGATATATGAATGAGTGATGGTACAGAGCAGCATACAGTAGATGGTATCGAGTACAGTATATACATATGAGATGAGTGTGTAGACAAAGTAAACAAAGTGGCATAGTTAAAGTGGCTAGTGATACATGTGTTACATAAGGATGCAGTCGATGTTGTAGAGTACAGTATATACATATGCATATGAGATGAATAATGTAGGGTAAGTAACATTATATAAGGTAGCATTGTTTAAAGTGGCTAGTGATATATTTACATCATTTCCATCAATTCCCATTATTAAAATGGCTGGAGTTGGGTCAGTGTCAATGACAGTGTGTTGGCAGCAGCCACTCAATGTTAGTGGTGGCTATTTAACAGTCTGATGGCCTTGAGATAGAAGCTGTTTTTCAGTCTCTCGGTCCCAGCTTTGATGCACCTGTACTGACCTCGCCTTCTGGATGATAGCGGGGTGAACAGGCAGTGGTTCGGGTGGTTGATGTCCTTGATGATCTTTATGGCCTTCCTGTAACAACGGGTGGTGTAGGTGTCCTGGAGGGCAGGTAGTTTGCCCCCGGTGATGCGTTGTGCAGTCCTCACTACCCTCTGGAGAGCCTTACGGTTGAGGGCGGAGCAGTTGCCGTACCAGGCGGTGATACAGCCCGCCAGGATGCTCTCGATTGTGCATCTGTAGAAGTTTGTGAGTGCTTTTGGTGACAAGCCGAATTTCTTCAGCCTCCTGAGGTTGAATAGGCGCTGCTGCGCCTTCTTCACGACGCTGTCAGTGTGAGTGGACCAATTCAGTTTGTCTGTGATGTGTATGCCGAGGAACTTAAAACTAGCTACCCTCTCCACTACTGTTCCATCGATGTGGATAGGGGGTGTTCCCTCTGCTGTTTCCTGAAGTCCACAATCATCTCCTTAGTTTTGTTGACGTTGAGTGTGAGGTTATTTTCCTGACACCACACTCCAAGGGCCCTCACCTCCTCCCTGTAGGCCGTCTCGTCGTTGTTGGTAATCAAGCCTACCACTGTTGTGTCGTCCGCAAACTTGATGATTGAGTTGGAGGCGTGCGTGGCCACGCAGTCGTGGGTGAACAGGGAGTACAGGAGAGGGCTCAGAACGCACCCTTGTGGGGCCCCCGTGTTGAGGATCAGCGGGGAGGAGATGTTGTTGCCTACCCTCACCACCTGGGGGCGGCCCGTCAGGAAGTCCAGTACCCAGTTGCACAGGGCGGGGTCGAGACCCAGGGTCTCGAGCTTGATGACGAGCTTGGAGGGTACTATGGTGTTGAATGCCGAGCTGTAGTCGATGAACAGCATTCTCACATAGGTATTCCTCTTGTCCAGGTGGGTTAGGGCAGTGTGCAGTGTGGTTGAGATTGCATCGTCTGTGGACCTATTTGGGCGGTAAGCAAATTGGAGTGGGTCTAGGGTGTCAGGTAGGGTGGAGGTGATATGGTCCTTGACTAGTCTCTCAAAGCACTTCATGATGACGGAAGTGAGTGCTACGGGGCGGTAGTCGTTTAGCTCAGTTACCTTAGCTTTCTTGGGAACAGGAACAATGGTGGCCCTCTTGAAGCATGTGGGAACAGCAGACTGGTATAGGGATTGATTGAATATGTCCGTAAACACACCGGCCAGCTGGTCTGCGCATGCTCGGAGGGCGCGGGCTGGGGATGCCGCCTGGGCCTGCAGCCTTGCGAGGGTTAACACGTTTAAATGTCTTACTCACCTCGGCTGCAGTGAAGGAGAGACTGCATGTTTCCGTTGCAGGCCGTGTCAGTGGCACTGTATTGTCCTCAAAGCGGGCAAAAAGTTATTTAGTCTGCCTGGGAGCAAGACATCCTGGTCCGTGACTGGGCTGGATTTCATCTTGTAGTCCGTGATTGACTGTAGACCCTGCCACATGCCTCTTGTGTCTGAGCCATTGAATTGAGATTCCACTTTGTCTCTGTACTGACGCTTAGCTTGTTTGATAGCCTTACGGAGGGAATAGCTGCACTGTTTGTATTCAGTCATGTTGCCAGACACCTTGCCCTGATTAAAAGCAGTGGTTCGCGCTTTCAGTTTCACGCGAATGCTGCCATCAATCCACGGTTTCTGGTTAGGGAATGTTTTTATCGTTGCTATGGGAACGACATCTTCGACGCACGTTCTAATGAACTCGCACACCGAATCAGCGTATTCGTCAATATTCCCATCTGACGCAATACGAAACATGTCCCAGTCCACGTGATGGAAGCAGTCTTGGAGTGTAGAGTCAGCTTGTTCTGACCAGCGTTGGACAGACCTCAGCGTGGGAGCCTCTTGTTTTAATTTCTGTCTGTAGGCAGGGATCAGCAAAATGGAGTCGTGGTCAGCTTTTCCGAAAGCTGACCACAGAGGACGGTCTGCTGGATTATGAGGTCGGCGTGGTCCCAGAGATGCCATATGATGTAATATTGGGTAGATACTTTCCTAACGTTGCTAAATTAGGCCAAAGCATGGGCAGGAAGAAGGGGCCTTCAACCAAAATCAAGAAATGAAATGGTCTCCCAGGGGCCAACCTCACATGTGCTAGTAGGTAAGGATGAGGATGAAGTGGCAAACCTCGTTGATAACGAACAGCCCAGTACTAGTGGGGCTGAGGTCGATCTGAATCCAGAGGACGACGATGTAGAACCAGCAGACCTGGCAGGGTTCTTGACTAATTTCGGGAAAACCAGAAAAAAACAAAACCAGGATCCAACCCTCTAGCAAGCCAGAGCAGACGTGCAGGTTGTAGATGGTGCTCCCATAAATGATGGGATGATGCCTAATAGTTTTCCCCACTCCATCATGAAAAAGGGTTTGGTGTACAGATTCTTAAAAATAGGGGTTGATGTGGTGGAACAGTTGTTGGTCCCCACCCGGTACCGGAGGACAGTACTGGATCGAGCTCATGGGCATATTCTGGGTGGACATCTTGGTATCGATTAAACCTGAAACCGGATTGTAAGGAGGTTTTACTGGCCAGGAATTCAGGCTGAAGTGGCTCGGCATTGTGGAGTGTCAGTTAACAGCTCCCCAACCAGCTGTTAGAAGCCCGTTAGTGCCACTCCCCATAATCGAAACGTCATTTGAGAGGATAGCGATGGATATAGTGGGCCCACTACCCAAATCCGCCAGAGGGCGCCAATACATTCTGGTCATTCTAGATTATGCCACTCGCTACCCAGAAGCCATTCCAAAAATATTGCAAAGGAATTAGTGCTCTTGTTCACCAGGGTAGGGGTTCCAAAGGAGATCCTTACTGACTACGGGACCCCCTTTATGTCCCGTCTTATGGCAGACCTTTATAAACTGTGGCAGGTGAAACAGTTGAGGACATCGGATTACCATCCTCAGACGGACGGGCTGGTTGAGAGATTCAACCGGACCCTGAAGTCAATGCTCAGGAAGGTAATCGATAAGGATGGGAAAAACTGGGATTGCATGTTGCCGTATCTGATGTTTGCCATTAGAGAGGTTCCTCAAGCCTCGCTGGGGTTTTCTCCCTTTGAGCTGGTATATGGGAGGCATCCCCGGGGAATCTTAGACATCGCCCGGAAACCTGGGAGCACCAATCCACCCCGTATACTAGTGTCATAGAGCACGTCACGGCAATGCAAGACAGGATAGCCACAGTCATTCCCACCAGCGGCACAATTATAATTGGCAGGCTACCCTGAGGGAATTTCAACCGGGAGATAAGGTGTTAGTGCTGATCCCCACGGTAGAGTGCAGACTACTAGCCACATGGAAATGACCATATGAAGTACTGGAGAGAATAAGAGAGGTTAATTATCGGATCCGACAGCCAGGGCGACGGCCCCAGGAACAGATCTATCATATAAACCTGTTAAAAGCACGGAGAGAGAGAAACACTAATGGTCACAAACCTTTGTGACAAACACTCCAAACCTTGAAGAGGTTTGCCACAATATATATATATATATGTATTTTTTTACAGATAGTCAGGGGCACACTCCAGCACTCAGACATCATTTACAATTGAAGCATTCAGGTTTAGTGAGTCCGTTAGATCAGAGGCAGTAGAGATGACCAAGGACACACACACACACACACACACACACACACACTCTCTTCCCATGCACTGCTGCTACTCTGTTTATTATCTATGCATAGTCACTTTACCCCTACCTACATGTATTAACTAACCCTAACACGTTTACTCCCTATCCGGTTCTCAACTGTAGGTCACCAGGCTGCTCATGATGGCGCACACCTGTCACCATTGTTATGCGCACCAGCGTGTCATCACACTCACCAGGACTCCATCACCTCCCTGATTACCTTCCCTATATATGTGACTCCCTTTGGTTCCTTCCCTATATATGTCCCTCCCTTTGGTTCCTTCCCTATATATGTCACTCCCATTGGTTCCTTCCGTATATGTCCCTGCCTTTGGTTCCTTCCCTATATATGTCCCTCCCTTTGGTTCCTTCCCTATATATGTCCCTCCCTTTGGTTCCTTCCCTATATATGTCACTCCCATTGGTTCCTTCCGTATATATGTCCCTCCCTTTGGTTCCTTCCCTATATATGTCACTCCCTTTGGTTCCTTCCCTATATATGTCCCTCCCATTGGTTCCTTCCCTATATATGTCACTCCCTTTGGTTCCTTCCCTATATATGTCCCTCCCTTTGGTTCCTTCCCTATATATGTCTCTCCCATTGGTTCCTTCCCTATACATGTCACTTCCTCTGGTTCCTTCCCTATATATGTCCCTCCCTTTGGTTCCTTCCCTATATATGTCACTCCCTTTGGTTCCTTCCCTATATATGTCCCTCCCTTTGGTTCCTTCCCTATATCTGTCTCTCCCTTTGGTTCCTTCCCTATATATGTCACTTCCTCTGGTTCCTTCCCTATATATGTCACTCCCTTTGGTTCCTTCCCTATATATGTCACTCCCTTTGGTTCCTTCCCTATATATGTCCCTCCCTTTTGTTCCTTCCCCAGACGTCATTGTTTCAGTTTCGTGTCTGTGTGCTGTTAGTGTTTCTTGTTTTGTATTATGTTCAGTTTATTTATTAAATATTCACTTCCTGCTTCCTGACTCTCAGGGCACTCGTTATAAACCCCTACCGACACGTACATATTACCTCCACTAACATCTACCCCTGAACACCAGTCCTCATTATTGCTATTGTATTCTATTACTTAAAACAAAACACACTATGCACACATGACTGTAAGTCGCTTTGGATAAAAGCGTCTGCTAAATGGCATATATTATTATTATTTACTCTCTGTAGGTGAAGGTTTGTGAATCACTTCCTTTTCGGTGGTTGTAGAATTGAATGGCTCTTTTTTGGGATTTGATAATAAGCGAATCATC
>NW_025749869.1:0-17500 GCF_021184085.1 Oncorhynchus gorbuscha | reverse complement strand
AAACCGGTATTCAAGGCACCATCAGTAGCCTATATTTTCTATTTTAGCAAAAGTGGGCTAAATTTACTTCAAAGAAAAAAACAATAATAGCAATTTTCTATCATCCACTCAACTGAAATATTTTAAAAATATAATTGGATTGAAATACAATAAAATAAAGTGCAAAAATCTATTAATCAAAAACAACACTTTGTTTAAGGAGAAGTAACATGCAGTGAAAACAAATATTAAACTTTAACTTTTAAACTTGAACTGAGTAAAAACTCTAAATATGTGATTGCACAGTAATGTTCACTTGTTTGAGGTTGAGGGTGATACTTGGTGGTGTCCCATCTTTTCCACAAGTTCATCAATGTTCGTGGTAAGGCTCTGAGCTGAGGAAATCCTCAGAATTGAGTGGAGGTGTTCAGCAGTAAGTCGACTTCTGTGTGATGTTTTGTTCAAGTTCATCAAAGAAAACAGTTGTTCACACAGGTATGTGCTGCCAAACATAGACAACGTTTGAGCAGCCTGGATGCGCAGCTGGGGCATTGTGTCGGGGAGGAAACGGGCGAACTCCGCAGCACCCACTGCCGCATATTTTGCCCTCAGTGCATCATTTGGAGGTTTGGTGGTGAGCTTTCCACGTCAACAGCAAATGGGTTACCGAGCAGTTCCAACCTGCTTTTTTGTGCTTCAAAGTCAGCAAATCGGCGTCGAAAGTCAGCGGCAAGCATACCTATTTTATCAGCCAACTGTGCGCTCGGGAACGCACTGGTAGAGAGCTTTCTTTCATGGTCTGGCAGCTGGGAAAGTGGCTCAAATTTTCTTTCCGCATCTGTGTCTCCCACAGAGTCAGTTTGGTTTTAAATGCCTTCACTGTACTGTACATATCAGAGATGACACGATCCCGACCCTGCAGCTGCAAGTTCATTGCATTCAGATGACTCGTAATGTCACACAGAAAAGCCATTTCACACAGAAACATTTCGTCTCGGAGTTGTGTTGTGTCTTTCCCTTTGCTGTCCAAGAACAGACAAATCTCCTCACGAAGCTCGAAACATCTTTGAAGCACCTTTCCCTGGCTTAGCCATCGCACCTCTGTGTGATAAGGCAAATCACCATGCTCCGTTTCTAACTCCGTCAGAAATGCCTTGAACTGGCGGTGATTCAAACCTTTGGCTCTGATAAAGTTAACTGTGCGCGTGATGATGCTCATTACATGCTCCATTTTCAAGGCTTTACCGCACAACGCTTCCTGGTGTATGATACAATGATAAGCTGTCAGCTCACCTGTCGCGTTTCCTCTTGCATCTTTTCCCGTATCTTCGCCACCATTCCGCTCCTGTGTCCACACATCGCAGGTGCTCTGTCGGTTGTCAAACCCACAAGTTTTTCCCAAGGCAGCTCCATCTCATTTACACATCTTGACACCTCTTCATACAAATCATGCCCCGTAGTTGTGCCATGCATAGGACGTAAAGCCAAAAACTCCTCTGTCACGCTTAGGCTGGAGTCCACTCCGCGGATGAAAATTGACAACTGGGCAATGTCAGAAATGTCGGTGCTCTCATCCACAGCCAAGGAATATGCAATGAAATCTTTTCCTTTTCACAAGCTGCTCTTTTAGATTGATGGACAACTGGTCTACTCTCTCGGCAATGGTGTTTCTGCTCAGACTCACATTTAAAAAGAGTTGCCTTTTTCTGGGCAAACTTCGTCACAAACTTTAATCATGCAGTTTTTGATGAAATCCCCCTCCGTAAATGGCCGGGCTGATTTAGCGATCTCTTCTGCCAAAATAAAACTGGCCTTGACAGCAGCCTGGCCTTGTGATTTGGCTTTTTTGAACAGAGCCTGTCGAGATTTGAGGCCTCGTTTTAATTCCTCTGCCTTTGTAGCCTTTGTTCCATGTCCATATTCTTGTTTTTGTCCGCGTGTTTCGTTTCATAATGTCGTCTCAGATTATACTCTTTCAGTACCGCCACACTTTCTCCACACAGAAGACACACAGGTTTTCCAGCTACCTCCGTGAACAAATACTCCGACTCCCACCTTGTTTGAAACCCCCGGTTCTCAGTGTCCACCTTCCGTTTTGCCATTTTTGATGGGTATCTGAAAGTTAATTTTACTGTGATGCTGACAACTGCTGTGCCAATAAATATTGAAATGAAGCAGCCTACTGCTCGGTGCGTCACCGTTGCATTGTGGGAAATGTAGTATTGGTGCGTGTAAAAGATCTGCGGGCTGCCGGCTTGCTGCGGTCTGCGGGCCGGTTCTAATAATAAATCAAGATCATCCCAGGGGCCGTAAAAAACCTTCTCGCGGGCCGGATGTGGCCCGCGGGCCTTGACTCTGACATATGTGTACTACAGGATCAGAGTTGGTGAAGTCACACGAATGACAAACAAACTGAGCTTGAACTGCTCCACGACTTCTACAACTCCTCAACTCAATCACAACCAGAGGCAAGGACCACGAAGACTATTGCAATGTATTTTTCCGCGGCAGACATGAACCGGAACTAGACTACGACTGAAGGCGTCAGTTAAAGAGGATGTGACACAAAGAGGTTAGCGGGAAATGTAACCATGGTTACCTACCCATTTAGGCATCTTTACCCCGTGAGGGTCGTGATGGTGGAACTGTAGAACGAGAACCGTGACGACGAGAGAGAGACCCACGATCATCATGGCGAATGAAAAATACTGGCCTGCAACAACAGACATTTAGATTATAGATATCAGAAATCATTGTAGTGGGCTGGAACACATAGAAATATAAATAATAGAATACTAGAAAGTACTGGGCAGAAACAGAGATATAGATTATAGAATACTGGGCAAGAACATAGAGATATAGAACACTGGAATGTACTGGGCAGAAACAGAGATCTAGATTATAGAATACTGGGCAGGAACATAGAGATATAGAACATTGGAATGTACTGGGCAGAAACAGAGATATAGATTATAGAATACTGGGCAGGAACATAGAGATATAGAACACTGGAATGTACTGGGCAGTAACAGAGATCTAGATTATAGAATACTGGGCAGGAACATAGAGATATAGAACACTGGAATGTACTGGGCAGAATCAGAGATCTAGATTATAGAATACTGGGCAGGAACATAGAGATATAGAACACTGGAATGTACTGGGCAGAAACAGAGATCTAGATTATAGAATACTGGGCAGGAACATAGAGATATAGAACACTGGAATGTACTGGGCAGAAACAGAGATCTAGATTATAGAATACTGGGCAGGAACATAGAGATATAGAACACTGGAATGTACTGGGCAGAAACAGAGATCTAGCCTGTTGGGGAAACCCGTTCCCTACATAAATTGCCTAATATGTAATTATCAAAAATATTTAACTTCAATTAAATCAGAAATGCAGCACACCAAAGGAAAGCTAAACCTCTTGCTAATCCAGTCACCATGTCAGATGTTTAAAAAAATTCCAGCCAATCTGCTTATTGATCAGTAGACAACACATTGGGTAAGTTACAGCAAAGTACATTTTTCACAAAAGTCAAAAATTGCACTAAAATTCATCAATTACCTTTGAATATCTTCTTCTTTTGGCAACAGTAAAGGTCACCACGAAACAATAAAGGGTTGTTTTGTTCATATAATCCATTTCTATAGCCTAACCGAAACATTTTGGAAATCTTCATTTTTTTCTTCAATTTTCCAAAATATATGTTTCCGGGTATGTGTGAATATTTTTTTTAAATTTTGTATATAGTTATTTTCAGTAATGTACCCATGTACCAATTCGGCCACTTGGGTACATTTGGGAAACTTGTGAGGGACACCTGGGTGACTACATACCCAATGGCATGTACCTCACTCATTCCTAGAGGCATCTGTCTGAAACTTTGGGGAAATACTGTTGCCTGGTTATTCTCTCATGTAAAAGTATCCAGAGTATCATAACTGAATATGTTGATGTTCTAGTTGATTTTAAAGATGCTACAACAATAAAATAACTGAAAAACGCCTGTTTATTTCCTTGTATTTTCTTCTACCAGATCTATTGTGTTATATTCTCCTACATTCAATTCACATTTACACAAACTTCAGAGTGTTTTTAATCAAATGGTAACAAGAATATGCATATCCTTGCTTCTGGGCCTGAGCTACAGGCTGTTAGAATAGGGTATGTCTTCAGGCGGAAATTGCACAAAGTGGGGGGGGTATCCTTAATACTGGGCAGGAACATA
The DNA here is from genome assembly GCF_021184085.1 of Oncorhynchus gorbuscha. Taxonomy (NCBI): domain Eukaryota; kingdom Metazoa; phylum Chordata; class Actinopteri; order Salmoniformes; family Salmonidae; genus Oncorhynchus; species Oncorhynchus gorbuscha. Next base: position 13,283 of record NW_025749869.1, on the reverse strand, counting down.
GAGATATAGAACACTGGAATGTACTGGGCAGGAACAGAGATATAGATTATAGAATACTGGGCAGGAACATAGATATAGATTATAGAATACTGGGCAGGAACATAGAGATATAGAACACTGGAATGTACTAGGCAGTAACAGAGATCTAGATTATAGAATACTGGGCAGGAACATAGAGATATAGAACACTGGAATGTACTAGGCAGTAACAGAGATCTAGATTATAGAATACTGGGCAGGAACATAGAGATATAGAACACTGGAATGTACTGGGCAGAAACAGAGAGATATAGATTATAGAATACTGGGCAGGAACATAGAGATATAGAACACTGGAATGTACTGGGCAGAAACAGAGATCTAGATTATAGAATACTGGGCAGGAACATAGAGATATAGAACACTGGAATGTACTGGGCAGGAACAGAGATATAGATTATAGAATACTGGGCAGAGACATAGAGATATAGAACACTGGAATGTACTGGGCAGAAACAGAGATATAGAACACTGGAAAGAGATGGATGAGGAAAGGTAGAAAAGAGAGAGGTATTTTAACAGGTGATTAACAGGTTATCCCCTGCTTTAGGATAGAGAGGATGAGAGAGAGAGGAATAGAACAAGGTGAGAGAGAGAGAGAGAGAGAGAGAGAGAGAGAGAGAGAGAGAGAGAGAGAGAGAGAGAGAGAGAGAGAGAGAGAGAGAGAGAGAGAGAGAGAGAGAGAATGAGATAGAAAGAGGAGAGAGAGAAAGACAAAGAGGTAGAAATGGGGAAAAAGAAGGATAAAGAGAGAGAGATAAAGAGAGACAGATCCCTAACACCCTGTCAGCCTGAGGTGGTAACATCCCTAACACCCTGTCAGCCTGAGGTGATAACATCCCTAACACCCTGAGGTGGTAACATCCCTAACACCCTGTCAGCCTGAGGTGATAACATCCCTAACACCCTGAGGTGATAACATCCCTAACACCCTGAGGTGGTAACATCCCTAACACCCTGTCAGCCCTCTGAGGTGGTAACATCCCTAACACCCTGTCAGCCTGAGGTGGTAACATCCCTAACACCCTGTCAGCCTGAGGTGGTAACATCCCTAACACCCTGTCAGCCTGAGGTGATAACATCCCTAACACCCTGTCAGCCTGAGGTGGTAACATCCCTAACACCCTGTCAGCCTGAGGTGGTAACATCCCTAACACCCTGAGGTGGTAACATCCCTAACACCCTGTCAGCCTGAGGTGGTAACATCCCTAACACCCTGTCAGCCTGAGGTGGTAACATCCCTAACACCCTGTCAGCCTGAGGTGGTAACATCCCTAACACCCTGAGGTGGTAACATCCCTAACACCCTGTCAGCCTGAGGTGGTAACATCCCTAACACCCTGAGGTGGTAACATCCCTAACACCCTGTCAGCCTGAGGTGGTAACATCCCTAACACCCTGAGGTGGTAACATCCCTAACACCCTGAGGTGGTAACATCCCTAACACCCTGAGGTGGTAACATCCCTAACACCCTGTCTGCCTGAGGTGGTAACATCCCTAACACCCTGTCAGCCTGAGGTGGTAACATCCCTAACACCCTGAGGTGGTAACATCCCTAACACCCTGTCAGCCTGAGGTGGTAACATCCCTAACACCCTGTCAGCCTGAGGTGGTAACATCCCTAACACCCTGAGGTGGTAACATCCCTAACACCCTGAGGTGGTAACATCCCTAACACCCTGAGGTGGTAACATCCCTAACACCCTGTCAGCCTGAGGTGGTAACATCCCTAACACCCTGAGGTGGTAACATCCCTAACACCCTGAGGTGGTAACATCCCTAACACCCTGAGGTGGTAACATCCCTAACACCCTGAGGTGGTAACATCCCTAACACCCTGAGGTGGTAACATCCCTAACACTCTGTCAGCCTGAGGTGGTAACATCCCTAACACCCTGTCAGCCTGAGGTGGTAACATCCCTAACACCCTGAGGTGGTAACATCCCTAACACCCTGTCAGTCTGAGGTGGTAACATCCCTAACACCCTGTCAGCCTGAGGTGGTAACATCCCTAACACCCTGTCAGCCTGAGGTGGTAACATCCCTAACACCCTGAGGTGGTAACATCCCTAACACCCTGTCAGCCCTCTGAGGTGGTAACATCCCTAACACCCTGAGGTGGTAACATCCCTAACACTCTGTCTGCCCTCTGAGCTCTTCATTCTATCAACGTCTCCTCTCTTTCCTGGCTATTGATTCCTTCCATCAATCATGTACTGGCACCCTATTCCCTTACATGGTGCACTACTTTTGACCAGTAGTGCACTAAATAGGGAATAGGGAGCCATTTGGGAAGCAGTCACGCAGTTCCTTCTACACCTCTCCTGTCTAGCTGATTAAAGCCTAAGGTAAACACATCGGCTGCTAGAAGGCAAAACAGCAGACCTCAGCGCTGTGATGAGAATGAGGTGTCGTGTGGAAACCCTATTGGTTAGATGTTTGGTCGTGGGGTTTTACACTGGGTTTATGACTGGCTATTCTATACTTCACTGTGTGTGGTCAACTTACCAAGAAAGCAGTGGAGGCTGGTGAGGGGAGGACAGCTCATAACAACGTCTGGGGTGGAGTGGAATGGGATCCAAAACACCTGTTTCATACTGTTCCACTCACTCCATTTCTGCCATTGTTATGAGTCATCCTCCCCTCACCAGCCTCCACTGCAAGAAATACGGGCATAGCAACCAGGCCTAAAGAAGGAACACATGAGTTTGAATTGGTTTCATGATTTAGCTTGGTATCTAATGATGATATTGAACCACCAATCAATTCACAACTTGTATGAGCGTAATCATGTAAAATACACCTCAATAAATCACTGATGAGTCAATAGAGGATCAATAAATCACTGATGAGTCAATAGAGGATCAATAAATCACTGATGAGTCAATAGAGGATCAATAAAGCACTGATGAGTCAATAGAGGATCAATAAATCACTGATGAGTCAATAGAGGATCAATAAATCACTGATGAGTCAATAGAGGATCAATAAATCACTGATGAGTCAATAGAGGATCAATAAATCACTGATGAGTCAATAGAGGATCAATAAATCACTGATGAGTTAATAGAGGATCAATAAATCACTGATGAGTCAATAAATCACTGATGAGTCAATAGAGGATCAATAAATCACTGATGAGTCAATAGAGGATCAATAAATCACTGATGAGTCAATAGAGGATCAATAAATCACTGATGAGTCAATAGAGGATCAATACTTTACCGATGAGAGGAACAGAGTCTGACGTAGCCGGCATGATTTCTGCTACCAGCAACATGAAGACAGTCAGAGACAGCAACACAGTGATACCTGGGGGAGAGAGGGAGGGGGGAGAGAGAGAGAGATGGGTGGCGGTAGAGGGAGGGAGGTTGGGGAGAGAGAGAGAGATGGGTGGGGGTAGAGAGGGAGAGATGGGTGGGGGTAGAGAGGTTGAGATGGGTGGGGGTAGAGAGAGAGAGAGATGGGTGGGGGTAGAGAGGAGAGATGGGTGGGGTAGAGAGGGAGAGATGGGTGGGGGTAGAGAGGGAGAGATGGGTGGGGGTAGAGAGAGAGATGGGTTGGGGTAGAGAGAGAGAGATGGGTTGGGGTAGAGAGAGAGAGATGGGTGGGGGCAGAGAGAGAGAGAGAGAGATGGTGGGGCAGAGAGAGAGAGAGAGATGGGTGGGGGGAGAGAGGGAGGGAGGTTGGGGGAGAGAGAGAGAGAGATGGGTGGGGGTAGAGAGAGGGAGAGATGGGTTGGGGGTAGAGAGGAGAGATGGGTGGGGGGTAGAGAGGAGAGATGGGTGGGGGTAGAGAGGGAGAGATGGGTGGGAGGTAGAGAGGGAGATGGGTGGGGGTAGAGAGGGAGAGATGGGGTGGGGGTAGAGAGGGAGAGATGGGTGGGGGTAGAGAGGAGAGATGGGTGGGGTAGAGAGAGAGAGAGAGAGAGAGATGGGTGGGGGGCAGAGAGAGAGAGAGAGAGATGGGTGGGGGGTAGAGAGAGAGAGAGAGAGATGGGTGGGGGTAGAGAGAGAGAGAGAGAGATGGGTGGGGGTAGAGAGAGAGAGAGAGAGAGATGGGTGGGGGTAGAGAGAGAGAGAGAGAGATGGGTGGGGGGTAGAGAGAGAGAGAGAGATGGGTGGGGGGCAGAGAGAGAGAGAGAGAGAGAGAGATGGGTGGGGCAGAGAGAGAGAGAGAGAGAGATGGGTGGGGGCAGAGAGAGAGAGAGAGAGATGGGTGGGGGGTAGAGAGGGAGAGATGGATGGGGTAGAGAGAGAAAGGGTGGGAGTAGAGAGGGAGAGATGGGTGTGGGTAGAGAGAGAAGGGTGGGGGTAGAGAGGGAGAGATGGGTGGGGGTAGAGAGAGAGAGAAGGGTGGGGGTAGAGAGAGAGAAGGGTGGGGGTAGAGAGGGAGAGATGGGTGGGGGTAGAGAGAGAGAAGGGTGGAGTAGAGAGGGAGATGGGTGGGGGTAGAGAGAGAGAAGGGTGGGGGTAGAGAGGGAGAGATGGATGGGTAGAGAGAGAGAAGGGGTGGGGAGTGCAGAGAGGGAGAGATGGGTGGGGGGTAGAGAGAGAAGGGTGGGAGTAGAGAGGGAGAGATGGGTGGGGGTAGAGAGAGAGAAGGGTGGGGGTAGAGAGGGGAGAGATGGATGGGAGTAGAGAGGGAGAAGGACATAGAGAGGAGAACATAAAGAACAGCTACAGCTCACCTCTACTCAGAGGAATCACAGCTTTCAACCAAGATATGGTGAGGTCAGTTAGTCAGACACTCAGTCAGGCAGAATTATAGCTTTCATGTCTTCAACCATAATACTGGTTGGCATAAAGCCTTATTAGAATACTGGTTGGGCATAAAAAGCCTTATTAGAATACTGGTTGGCATAAAGCCTTATTAGAATACTGGCTGGGTATAAAGCCTCATTAGAATACTGGTTGGCATAAAGCCTCATTAGAATACTGGGTTGGCATAAAGCCCATTAGAATACTGGCTGGCATAAAGCCTTATTAGAATACTGGTTGGCATAAAGCCCATGAATACTGGTTGGCATAAAGCCCATTAGAATACTGGTTGGCATAAAGCCATTAGAATACTGGTTGGCATAAAGCCTCATTAGAATACTGGTTGGCATAAAGCCTCATTAGAATACTGGTTGGCATAAAGCCTCATTAGAATACTGGTTGGCATAAAGCCTCATTAGAATACTGGTTGGCATAAAGCCTTATTAGAATACTGGTTGGCATAAAGCCTTATTCAAAGCATAATATCAGAATTAGCATAAAGGAATGAAAATAAAAGGATTCGTGTACCATGCGCCCACAGTGTCCACACAGAAAGAGGTGTGTGCGTGTGTCTCTGTGTGTCTCTGTGTGTCTCTGTGTGTGTGTGTGTGTCTCTATGTGTCTCTGTGTGTGTGTGTGCCTGTGTACATTCCTGTCCTGTGTGTGGACCCCTCCTCTCACCCAGGGAGATCTTCTCTCCAGAGTCTGCAGGCAGCAGGAAGACCAGCAGGGCCAGGCCAGAGATGAGGACACAGGGGATGAGCAGGTTGAGACCGTAGTACAGTGTTCTCCTCCTCATGGTGACAGTGAAGGTGACGTCAGGGTAGGGCTCCTTACAGCAGTCATAATACAGCTCGTTACGCTTCACTGGGACACCTGGGAGGAGAGGGGGGGGGCAGGTTAGGGCTCCTTACAGCAGTCATAATACAGCTCGTTACGCTTCACTGGGACACCTGGGAGGAGAGGGGGGCAGGTTAGGGCTCCTTACAGCAGTCATAATACAGCCTCGTTACGCTTCACTGGGACACCTGGGAGGAGGGGTGGGGGCAGGTTAGGGCTCCTTACAGCAGTCATAATACAGCTCGTTACGCTTCACTGGGACACCTGGGAGGAGGGGGGGGTGCAGGTTAGGGCTCCTAACAGCAGTCATAATACAGCTCATTACACTTCACTGGGACACCTGGGAGGAGGGGGGGGTGCAGGTTAGGGCTCCTTACAGCAGTCATAATACAGCTCATTACACTTCACTGGGACACCTGTGAGGGGGGGGTGCAGGTTAGGGCTCCTTACAGCAGTCATAATACAGCTCATTACACTTCACTGGGACACCTGTGAGGGGGGGGGTGCAGGTTAGGGCTCCTTACAGCAGTCATAATACAGCTCATTACACTTCACTGGGACACCTGTGAAGGGGGGGGGACAGGTTAGATGGACATAACGATTACAGAACAAATGAACAACTGCATCAGATTTGAGATGAATCCCTGATTCCCAGCATTCTGCAGAGTCTGGCATTGTGAGATGACCTTTAGACTTCATATCACACAACTTCCTGATGAGGTAAAACTGAAAGACAGCGTGACAAGGTATGCTTGAGGCAAAAATGACCTTCATAAACTGTCTGAAAATGTCCCCTTTTCCAAATGACCCCCAAACTAAATATCAGATTAATGTTGAGATGAATCTCCTCATGCACCTTGTCCTCCGTGTGTGGATTCTGTAGTGTCTCCTGCCTCACTCTCCATAATGTACATCTGATTCCCACGCATTAATATTGCACAATGGACTCTCTCTCTCTGTGTGTGTGTGTGTGTGTGTGTGTGTGTGTGTGTGTGTGTGTGTGTGTGTGTGTGTGTGTGTGTGTGTGTGTGTGTGTGTGTGTGTGTGTGGGGGGTGTCAAGGAGAAATGTAAATGGTTCAATCACTCTGATGGGCTTTAATCATTGTAGGACATCTAGCAGAGCACTGATTGGTTAGTGAGTTTGAGGATTTCAGACTCATCACTCCAAATGAAGTATTGTTCTTTTAGCTGATTAAAACCTAGCATCTGAAAACCCTTTGTGTGTGTCTGTGTCCATACATGTGTGTGTATAGGACCGTAACCAAGGGTCCTATCGCTAAACTCTAAACAGAGCCCCAGGATTGCACCTTTTCTGGCAGAGGCACCAGGGCTGTTTCTGGAGCTGAGCCTGCCTGCCTGGCTGTGCCCCAATCTAGTGAGCCTTTCCTGGGCCAGCTGTCACCTCACACCCCCTGGTTACATACAGCCAGCTGTGTACTGAGTGTAGGAGCTGGACATTGATTGGCTGTCTAGCCCAGGGGACCAGGAACTGAAACAGAATAATTCAGGCAGCAGGATAGGAGGCGTAACACCGGGCTCAATAAGGTCTGTCTCGCCCAGGGGCCAGAACACTCAGGATCAGAGAGACATGGGACACAGACACCTCCTAAAACAGGGCTGCATTCTGTCAAAGATCTACTGTAAGCACAGAATGTGTAATGTACATTGTATGGAATGTGCACTATAAATAAAGATTGATTTAATTTGACTAGAGTGATGCAGTCTTCTTAGTGGTGGACAGGTCTGGAACAAAAGCCTGCACTCCCAGTAGCTCACCAGGAGGAGTGTTGACCACCATAATACTGACTCTGCTGTAAAAAAAAAAAGTGAAGCTCATTTCCTCCAGAGAGTTCCAGGGAGACACTCCTTCAGTCTCTTACCCACGAGATCCCACTCTCCGTTGGGGATGTATGAGGAGATGTCTACGTCCAGGATCTGGAGGTCCAGCAGCCAGCCGTTGTAGGTCCACGAGCCAAACTTCAGATCACACTTCTGGACGTCGAAGGGGAACCAGCGAACATCGATATAGCAGGTACTCTTCAGGATACCTGGGGGAAGGAGAGGAGAGGAGAGGATGAGGATGAGGATGAGGAGAAGGAGAGGAGAGGATGAGGAGAAGGAGAGGAGAGGAGAGGAGAGGAGAGGAGAGGAGAGGAGAGGAGAGGAGAGGAGAGGAGAGGAGAGGAGAGGAGAGGATGAGGAGAAGGAGAGGAGAGGAGAGGAGAGGAGAGGAGAGAGGAGAGGAGAGGAGAGGAGAGGAGAGGAGAGGAGAGGAGAGGAGAGGAGAGGAGAGGAGAGGAGAGGGAGAGGAGAGGAGAGGAGAGGAGAAGGAGTGGGCAGTCTTGTCATATTCACATTTTGCCATCGTTGATTTCTGTGGATGATTTTCTATTGCTGAGTAAACATTCAAGATAATGCACTTCAAATCAAATCAAACTGTTTCACATGCGTCGAATACAACCTGACAGTTAAATGCTTCCCTACAAGTCCTTAACCATCAATGTAGTACAGCAAAGAGAAATATTTACCAAATAAACTCAAGTAAAACAATTATTAAAAAGTAACAATAATGAGGCTACATACAGGGTCAATGTGTGGGGGTAAAGTTAGTCGAGAGTCATTGTCCATGTAGGTGGGGGTAAGGTAGAGTCATTTGGGCAGAGTGGGGGTAAAGGTTAGTCGAGGTCATTTGTCCATGTAGGTAGAGGGTAAAGGTTAGTCGAGGTCATTTGTCCATGTAGGTAGAGGGGTAAAGGTCGAGATCATTTGTCCATGTAGGTAGAGGGTAAAGGTTAGTCGAGTCATTTGTCCATGTAGGTAGAGGGTAAGGTTAGTGGGGTCATTTGTCCATGTAGGTAGAGGGGTAAGGTTAGTGAGATCATTTGTCCATGTAGGTAGAGGGGTAAAGGTTAGTCGAGGTCATTTGTCCATGTAGGTAGAGGTGTAAAGGTTAGTCGAGGTCATTTGTCCATGTAGGTAGAGGGGTAAAGGTTAGTCGAGGTCATTTGTCCATGTAGGTAGGGGTAAAGGTTAGTTGAGGTCATTTGTCCATGTAGGTAGAGGGGTAAAGGTTAGTCGAGGTCATTTGTCCATGTAGGTGGGGGTAAAGGTTAGTTGAGGTCATTTGTCCATGTAGGTAGAGGGGTAAAGGTTAGTCGAGGTCATTTGTCCATGGGGTAGGGGTAAGGTTGGTGGGTCATTTGTCCATGTAGGTGGAGAGGTAAGGTTGTCGAGGTCATTTGTCCATGTAGGTGGAGTGGGTTAATGAGGTCATTTGTCCATGTAGGTAGGGGTAAAGGTTAGTCGAGGTCATTTGTCCATGGTAGGGGGTAAGGTTAGTGAGTCATTTGTCCATGTAGGTAGAGGTAAAAGGTTAGTCGAGTCATTGTCCATGTAGGTAGGTAAGGTTAGTCGAGTCATTTGTCCATGTAGGTAGGGTAAAGGTTAGTCGAGGTCATTTGTCCATGTAGGTAAGTAAAAGGGTTGGTCGAGTCATTTGTCCATGTAGGTAGAGGTAAAGGTTAGTCGAGGTCATTTGTCATGTAGGTAGGGGGTAAGGTTAGTCGAGGTCATTTGTCCATGGTGGGGGTAAAGGTTAGTCGAGGTCATTTGTCCATGTAGGTAGGGGTGGGGGTAAAGGTGGGGGTAAGGTTAGTCGAGTCATTTGTCCATAGGGGTAAAAAAGGTTAGAGGTCAGTAAGGTGGGGGTAAGGTTATCTAGTCATTGTCCATGTAGAGTAGGGTAAAAGGATTGTCGAGGTCATTTGTCCATGTAGGTGGGGGGGTAAAGGTTAGTCAGGTCATTTGTCCATGTAGGTAGAGGTAAGGTTAGTCAGTCATTTGTCCATGTAGGTAGAGGGAGTAAAGGTTAGTCGAGGTCATTTGTCCATGTAGGTAGAGGGTAAAGGTTAGTCGAGTCATTTGTCCATGTAGGTAGAGGGGTAAAGGTTAGTCGGGAGTCATTTGTTCATGTAGGTGGGGGTAAGTTTAGTCGAGTCATTTGTCCATGTAGGTAGAGGTAAAGGTTGTCGAGGTCATTTGTCCATGTAGGTGGGGGTAAAGGTTAGTCGAGGTCATTTGTCCATGTAGGTAGAGGTAAAGGTTAGTCGAGGTCATTTGTCCATGTAGGTAGAGGTAAAGGTTAGTCGAGGTCATTTGTCCATGTAGGTAGAGGGGTAAAGTGGGTTTATACATAGATAATAAACAGCGAGTAGCAGCAGTGTAAAAACAGATGGAGGAGCGGGGAAATGTAATAGTCTGGTGGCCATTTGATTAGTTGTGACTAGTTGTTCAGCAGTCTTATGGCTTGGGGGTAGAACCTGTTCAGGAACAGTTTGGTTCTCGACTTGGCGCTTCCGTACCGCTTGTCATACAGTAGCAGAGAGCATTGGGTTAAAGCGACCCACCTCAAAGCATAGGTGTCGACCCAGTAACCCCTGGAACTGAACAGGGCTAGACGTGACCCAGTAACCCCTGGAACTGAACAGGGCTAGGCGTGACAGTAACCCCTGGAACTGAACAGGGCTAGAGCGTGACCCAGTAACCCCTGGAACTGAACAGGGCTAGGCGTGACTTAGTAACCCCTGGAACTGAACAGGGCTAGGCGTGACCCGGTAACCCTGGAACTGAACAGGGCTAGGCGTGACCCGGTAACCCCTGGAACTGAACAGGGCTAGGCGTGACCCGGTAACCCTGGAACTGAACAGGGCTCAGCGTGACCTGGCAACCCCTGTAACTGAACAGGGCTAGGCGTGACCGGTAACCCCTGGAACTGAACAGAATAGGCATTGACCGGTAACCCCTGGAACTGAACAGGGCTAGACGTGACCCAGTAACCTACCTGGTGGAATGTACTGGCAGGACCCAGAGGAGTTGACCAGGACGTTGGTGTGGAAGGTAGCATCAAACCTCTCGTCTGCACTGGAGGAGAGAAGAGAAGAGATTTTGTACATTGTACATTGTTAAAACACTGTATATATATATATATATATATATATATATATATATATATATATATGACATTTGTAATGTCTTTACTGTTTTGAAACTTCTGTATGTGTAATGTTTACTGTTAATTTTAGTTGTTTTTCTCTTTATATATTCACTTTGTATGTTGTCTACCTCACTTGCTTTGGCAATGTTAACACATGTTTCCCATGCCAATAAAGCCCTTGAATTGAATTGAATGATCTGATAGATGTTGTATGTAGGGTAACTAAGTCTGTTGTCATGGAGACATAAATAAAGAGGGGGCAAAACAGAGAGAAGGAGAGAAAGAAGAGAGAAACAGAGAAAAGGAGAGAGAGAGAAGAGAGAGCGATAGAGAAGGAGAGCGAGAAAAGGAGAGAAAGAGAAGAGAGAGCGATAGAGAAGGAGAGAGAGAGAGAGAGAGAGAGAGAGAGAGAGAGAGAGAGAGAGAGAGAGAGAGAGAGAGAGATAGAGAAGGAGAGAAAGAGAAGAGAGAGCGATAGAGAAGGAGAGAGAGAGAGAGAGAGAGAGAGAGAGAGAGAGAGAGAGAGAGAGAGAGAGAGAGAGAGAGAGAGAGAGAGAGAGATAGAGAAGGAGAGAAAGAGAAGAGAGAGCGAGAGAGATAGAGAAGGAGAGAAAGAGAAGAGAGAGCGATAGAGAAGGAGAGCGAGAAAAGGAGAGAAAGAGAAGAGAGAGCGATAGAGAAGGAGAGAGAGAGAGAGAGAGAGAGAGAGAGAGAGAGAGAGAGAGAGAGAGAGATAGAGAAGGAGAGAAAGAGAAGAGAGAGCGATAGAGAAGGAGAGAGAGAGAGAGAGAGAGAGAGAGAGAGAGAGAGAGAGAGAGAGAGAGAGATAGAGAAGGAGAGAAAGAGAAGAGAGAGCGATAGAGAGAGAGAGAGAGAGAGAGAGAGAGAGAGAGAGAGAGAGAGAGAGAGAGAGAGAGAGAGAGAGAGAGAGAGAGAGAGATAGAGAAGGAGAGAAAGAGAAGAGAGAGCGAGAGAGATAGAGAAGGAGAGAAAGAGAAGAGAGAGCGATAGAGAAGGAGAGCGAGAAAAGGAGAGAAAGAGAAGAGAGAGCGATAGAGAAGGAGGAGAGAGAGAGAGAGAGAGAGAGAGAGAGAGAGAGAGAGAGAGAGAGAGAGAGATAGAGAAGGAGAGAAAGAGAAGAGAGAGCGATAGAGAAGAGAGAGAGAGAGAGAGAGAGAGAGAGAGAGAGAGAGAGAGAGAGAGAGAGAGAGAGAGAGAGAGAGAGAGAGATAGAGAAGGAGAGAAAGAGAAGAGAGAGCGATAGAGAAGGAGAGAGAGAGAGAGAGAGAGAGAGAGAGAGAGAGAGAGAGAGAGAGAGAGAGAGAGAGAGAGAGAGAGAGAGAGAGAGAGAGAGAGAGAGAGAAAGAGAAAGAGAAGAGAGAGCGATAGAGAAGGAGAGAGAGAGAGAGAGAGAGAGAGAGAGAGAGAGAGAGAGAGAGAGAGAGAGAGAGAGAGAGAGAGAGAGAGAGAGAGAGAGAGAGAGGAGAGAAAGAGAAGAGAGAGCGCCCCCCACCCCCCCGCATCCCCCCTCACCCCCTCCTCAACAACCTCACATTCCTCCTCACCCCCAGGATCCCTCCTCACCCCCGCATCCCCCTCACCCCCACATCCCTCCTCACCCCCGCATCCCCCCTCACCCCCCGCATCCCTCCCTCACCCCCAGGATCCCTCCTCACCCCCCGCATCCCTCCCTCACCCCCGCATCCCTCCTCACCCCTGCCCCGCATCCCCCCTCACCCCTCCCCGCATCCTCCTCGCCCCCACCCCCCTGCATCCCCCTCACCCCTCCTCAACAACCTCGCATTCCTCCTCAACCCCAGCATTCCTCTTCACCCCCGTATCCCCCTCACCCCCGGCATCCCTCCTCACCACCGGCATTCCTCCTCACCCCCCAGCATCCCCCCTCACCCCCGCATCCCCCTCACCCCCAGGATCCCTCCTCACCCCCCGCATCCCTCCTCACCCCCGCATCCCTCCTCACCCCCCGCATCCCCTCACCCCCCACATCCCTCCTCCCCCCCGCATCCCCCTCACCCCCCGCATCCTTCCTCACCCCTCCTCGCATCCTTCCTCACCCCTCCTCAACCACCTCGCATTCCTCCTCAACCACAGCATTCCTCCTCAACCCCAGCATTCCTCCTCAACCCCAGCATTCCTCCTCAACCCCAGCATTCCTCCTCAACCCCAGCATTCCTCCTCAACCCCAGCATTCCTCCTCAACCCCAGCATTCCTCCTCAACCCCAGCATTCCTCCTCAACCCCAGCATTCCTCCTCAACCCCAGCATTCCTCCTCAACCCCAGCATTCCTCCTCAACCCCAGCATCCCTCCTCATCCCAGCGTTACTCCCCAGATATATATATTTTTTAAATTGGGGGAAAAGAGTGATTGGTCAGATAAAAATGGCTTTTGACCTTCCCTGGTAAATGTTGCTTCTCCAGATCAGATCCCAGCATCAGGGCCTAGAGGGTCAGATTGAGAGATAGTTTCCCATTATGACAGCCAATGACTAATAAATGAAAGTGCTCATCTTCCCCAAAAAAAGAAGATTATAATTCTCCTGATTCATGCAGACGTCCATTAGTCTGTTTTGAAATGACGAATGGTTACGTGACTGATGTCACAAGAACAGGAAGTGGATTGGAAACAA
>NW_025749868.1:17500-22093 GCF_021184085.1 Oncorhynchus gorbuscha | reverse complement strand
GGTAGAGAACGGCAGCAGGCTCAGGGTCAGGCCAGGCAGGTAGAGAACGGCAGCAGGCTCAGGGTCAGGCCAGGCAGGTAGAGAACGGCAGCAGGCTCAGGGTCAGGCCAGGCAGGTAGAGAACGGCAGCAGGCTCAGGGTCAGGCAGGTAGAGAACGGCAGCAGGCTCAGGCAGGTAGAGAACGGCAGCAGGCTCAGGGTCAGGCCAGGCAGGTAGAGAACGGCAGCAGGCTCAGGCTCAGGCAGGTAGAGAACGGCAGCAGGCTCAGGGTCAGGCCAGGCAGGTAGAGAACGGCAGCAGGCTCAGGGTCAGGCAGGTAGAGAACGGCAGCAGGCTCAGGGTCAGGCAGGTAGAGAACGGCAGCAGGCTCAGAGTCAGGCAGGTAGAGAACGGCAGCAGGCTCAGGGTCAGGCCAGGCAGGTAGAGAACGGCAGCAGGCTCAGGGTCAGGCAGGTAGAGAACGGCAGCAGGCTCAGGGTCAGGCCAGGCAGGTAGAGAACTGCAGCAGGCTCAGGCAGGTAGAGAACGGCAGCAGGCTCAGGGTCAGGCCAGGCAGGTAGAGAACGGCAGCAGGCTCAGGCTCAGGCAGGTAGAGAACGGCAGCAGGCTCAGGGTCAGGCCAGGCAGGTAGAGAACGGCAGCAGGCTCAGGGTCAGGCAGGTAGAGAACACCAGCAGCCTCAGGCTCAGGCAGGTAGAGAACGGCAGCAGGCTCAGGGTCAGGCCAGGCAGGTAGAGAACTGCAGCAGGCTCAGGCAGGTAGAGAACGGCAGCAGGCTCAGGGTCAGGCCAGGCAGGTAGAGAACGGCAGCAGGCTCAGGCTCAGGCAGGTAGAGAACGGCAACAGGCTCAGGGTCAGGCCAGGCAGGTAGAGAACGGCAGCAGGCTCAGGGTCAGGCAGGTAGAGAACGGCAGCAGGCTCAGGGTCAGGCAGGTAGAGAACGGCAGCAGGCTCAGAGTCAGGCAGGTAGAGAACGGCAGCAGGCTCAGAGTCAGGCAGCTAAATGACTTAAATGTAATGTAAATGTAGAACGGCAGCAGGCTCAGGGTCAGGCAGGTAGAGAACGGCAGCAGGCTCAGGGTCAGGCAGGTAGAGAACGGCAGCAGGCTCAGAGTCAGGCAGGTAGAGAACGGCAGCAGGCTCAGGGTCAGGCAGGTAGAGAACGGCAGCAGGCTCAGGGTCAGGCAGGTAGAGAACGGCAGCAGGCTCAGGGTCAGGCCAGGCAGGTAGAGAACGGCAGCAGGCTCAGGGTCAGGCCAGGCAGGTAGAGAACGGCAGCAGGCTCAGGGTCAGGCAGGTAGAGAACGGCAGCAGGCTCAGGGCCAGGCAGGTAGAGAACGGCAGCAGGCTCAGGGTCAGGCAGGTAGAGAACGGCAGCAGGCTCAGGGTCAGGCAGGTAGAGAACGGCAGCAGGCTCAGGGTCAGGCAGGTAGAGAACGGCAGCAGGCTCAGGGTCAGGCAGGTAGAGAACGGCAGCAGGCTCAGGGTCAGGCAGGTAGAGAACGGCAGCAGGCTCAGGGTCAGGCAGGTAGAGAACGGCAGCAGGCTCAGGGTCAGGCAGGTAGAGAACAGCAGCAGGCTCAGGGTCAGGCAGGTAGAGAACGGCAGCAGGCTCAGGGTCAGGCCAGGCAGGTAGAGAACGGCAGCAGGCTCAGGGTCAGGCCAGGCAGGTAGACAACGGCAGCAGGCTCAGGGTCAGGCAGGTAGAGAACGGCAGCAGGCTCAGGGTCAGGCAGGTAGAGAACGGCAGACAGGCTCAGGGTCAGGCAGGTAGAGAACGGCAGCAGGCTCAGGGTCAGGCCAGGCAGGTAGAGAACGGCAGCAGGCTCAGGGTCAGGCAGGTAGAGAACGGCAGCAGGCTCAGGGTCAGGCAGGTAGAGAACGGCAGCAGGCTCAGGGTCAGGCAGGTAGAGAACGGCAGCAGGCTCAGGGTCAGGCAGGTAGAGAACGGCAGCAGGCTCAGGGTCAGGCAGGTAGAGAACGGCAGCAGGCTCAGGGTCAGGCAGGTAGAAAACGGCAGCAGGCTCAGGGTCAGGCAGGTAGAGAACGGCAGACAGGCTCAGGGTCAGGTAGAGAACGGCAGCAGGCTCAGAGTCAGGCAGGTGAAGAACAGCAGCAGGCTCAGGGTCAGGCAGGTAGAGAACGGCAGCAGGCTCAGGTCAGGCAGGTAGAGAACGGCAGCAGGCTCAGGGTCAGGCAGGTAGAGAACGGCAGCAGGCTCAGGGTCCAGGCAGGTAGAGAACGGCAGCAGGCTCAGGGTCAGGCAGGTGAAAACGACAAGGCTCAGGGTCAGGCAGGTAGAGAAACCGGCAGCAGGCTCAGGGTCAGGCAGGTAGAGAACGGCAGCAGGCTCAGGGTCAGGCAGGTAGAGAACGGCAGCAGGCTCAGGGTCAGGCCAGGCAGGTAGAGAAACGGCAGCAGGCTCAGGGTCAGGCCAGGCAGGTAGAGAACGGCAGCAGGCTCCAGGGTCAGGCCAGGCAGGTAGAAACGGCAGCAGGCTCAGGGTCAGGCCAGGCAGGTAGAGAACAGCAGCAGGCTCAGGGTCAGGCAGGTAGAGAGCGGGCAGGCTCAGGGTCAGGCCAGGCAGGTAGGAGCAACGGCAACAGGCTCAGGGTCAGGCAGGTAGAGAACGGCAACAGGCTCAGGGTCAGGCAGGTAGAGAACGGCAGCAGGCTCAGGGTCAGGCAGGTAGAAAACGGCAGCAGGCTCAGGGTCAGGCAGGTAGAGAACGGCAGCAGGCTCCAGGGTCAGGCAGGTAGAGAAACAGCAGCAGGCTCAGGGTCAGGCAGGTAGAGAACCGGCAGCAGGCTCAGGGTCAGGCAGGTAGAGGAAGCGGCAGCAGGCTCAGGGTCAGGCAGGTGAGAGTCAGGCCAGGCAGGCTCAGGGTCAGGCAGGTAGAGAACGGCAGCAGGCTCAGGGTCAGGCAGGTAGAGAACGGCAGCAGGCTCAGGGTCAGGCCAGAGGCAGGTAGAGAGCGACAGCAGGCTCAGGGTCAGGCAGGTAGGGAGCGGCAGCAGGCTCAGGGTCAGGCCAGGCAGGTAGGGGAGCGGCAGCAGGCTCAGGGTCAGGCAGGTAGAGAACGGCAGACAGGCTCAGGGTCAGGCAGGTAGAGAACGGCAGCAGGCTCAGGGTCAGGCCAGGCAGGTAGAGAACGGCAGCAGGCTCAGGGTCAGGCAGGTAGAGAACGGCAGCAGGCTCAGGGTCAGGCAGGTAGAGAACGGCAGCAGGCTCAGGGTCAGGCAGGTGAAACTGACAGCAGGCTCAGGGTCAGGCAGGTGAAAGAACCCAGCAGGCTCAGGGTCAGGCAGGTAGAGAACGGCAGCAGGCTCAGGGTCAGGCAGGTAGAGAACGGCAGCAGGCTCAGGGTCAGGCAGGTAGAGAACGGCAGACAGGCTCAGGGTCAGGCAGGTGAGGAGAACGGCAGCAGGCTCAGAGTCAGGCCAGGTAGAAGGCGGCAGCAGGCTCAGGGTCAGGCAGGTAGAGAACGGCAGCAGGCTCAGGGTCAGGCAGGTAGAGAACGGCAGCAGGCTCAGGGTCGAGGCAGGTAGAGAACGGCAGCAGGCTCAGGGTCAGGCAGGTAGAGGCGGCAGCAGGCTCCAGAGTCAGGCAGGTGGCGGCAGCAGAGCTGGGGTCAGGCAGGTAGAGAACGGCAGCAGGCTCAGGGTCAGGCAAACAAATGAGAACGGCAGCAGGCTCAGGGTCAGGCAGGTAGAGAACGGCAGCAGGCTCAGGGTCAGGCAGGTGAAGAGAACGGCAGGCTCAGGGTCAGGCAGGTAGAGAACGGCAGCAGGCTCAGGGTCAGGCAGGTAGAGAGCGGCAACAGGCTCCAGGGTCAGGCAGGTAGAGAACGGCAGCAGGCTCAGGGGGCCAGGCAGGTGAGAACAGCAGCAGGCTCAGGGTCAGGCCAGGCAGGTAGAAACGGCAACAGGCTCAGAGGTCCAGGCCAGGCAGGTAGAGAAGCAGCAGCAGGCTCAGGGCAACAGGCCAGGCAGGTAGAAAAACGACCCAGCAGGCTCAGGGTCAGGCCAGGCAGGTAGAGAACAGACAGCAGGCTCAGGGTCAGGCCAGGCAGGTAGAGAACGGCAGCAGGCTCAGGGTCAGGCAGGTAGAGAACGGCAGACAGGCTCAGGGTCAGGCAGGTAGAGAACGGCAGCAGGCTCAGGGTCAGGCAGGTAGAGAACGGCAGCAGGCTCAGGGTCAGGCAGGTAGAGAACGGCAGCAGGCTCAGGGTCAGCAGGTAGAAAACGGCAGCAGGCTCAGGGTCAAACAGGTAAAGAGCGGCAGCAAACTCAGGGTCAGGCAGGTAAAGAAACGGCGGCAGGCTCAGAGTCAGGCAGGTAGAGAACGGCAGCAGGCTCAGGGTCAGGCAGGTAGAGAACGGCAGCAGGCTCAGGGTCAGGCAGGTAGAAAACGGCAGCAGGCTCAGGGTCAGGCCAGGCAGGTAGAGAACGGCAGCAGGCTCAGGGTCAGGCCAGGCAGGTAGAGAACGGCAGGCTCAGGGTCAGGCCAGGCAGGTAGAGAACGGCAGCAGGCTCAGGGTCAGGCCAGGCAGGTAGAGAACGGCAGCAGGCTCAGAGTCAGGCCAGGCAGGT
>NW_025749868.1:5000-12500 GCF_021184085.1 Oncorhynchus gorbuscha | reverse complement strand
TCCCGGGACCACCCATACGTAGAATGTATGCACACATGACTGTAAGTCGCTTTGGATAAAAGCGTCTGCTAAATGGCATATATTATTATTATTATATTATTACAATCAGAGTGGGGTTATGACAGCATTTACATCACTGTTACTGAAACAATCAGAGTGGGGTTATGACAGCATTTACATCACTGTTACTGAAACAATCAGAGTGGGGTTATGACAGCATTTACATCACTGTTACTGAAACAATCAGAGTGGGGTTATGACAGCATTTACATCACTGTTACTGAAACAATCAGAGTGGGGTTATGACAGCATTTACATCACTGTTAGTGAAACAATCAGAGTGGTAGGGGTTTTATGGCAGCATTTACATCACTGTTACTGAAACAATCAGAGTGGTAGGGGTTATGACAGCATTTACATCACTGTTACTGAAACAATCAGAGTGGGGTTATGACAGCATTTACATCACTGTTAGTGAAACAATCAGAGTGGTAGGGGTTTTATGACAGCATTTACATCACTGTTACTGAAACAATCAGAGTGGGGTTATGACAGCATTTACATCACTGTTACTGAAACAATCAGAGTGGGGTTATGACAGCATTTACATCACTGTTAGTGAAACAGAGTGGGGTTATGACAGCATTTACATCACTGTTAGTGAAACAATCAGAGTGGTAGGGGTTATGACAGCATTTACATCACTGTTAGTGACACAATCAGAGTGGTAGGGGTTATCACAGCATTTACATCACTGTTAGTGAAACAATCAGAGTGGTAGGGGTTATGACAGCATTTACATCACTGTTACTGAAACAATCAGAGTGGTAGGGGTTATGACAGCATTTACATCACTGTTACTGAAACAATCAGAGTGGTAGGGGTTATCACAGCATTTACATCACTGTTACTGAAACAATCAGAGTGGTAGGGGTTATGACAGCATTTACATCACTGTTACTGAAACAGAGTGGTAGGGGTTATGACAGCATTTACATCACTGTTAGTGAAACAATCAGAGTGGTAGGGGTTATGACAGCATTTACGTCACTGTTACTGAAACAATCAGAGTGGTAGGGGTTATGACAGCATTTTCCACAAAGCAGGTCCACATCTTGTAACTCACTTCATTCCAAAGGTCCACATCTTGTAACTCACTTCTGAACCAAATGTCCACATCTTGTAACTCACTTCATTCCAAAGGTCAACATCTTGTAAGTCACTTCTGAACCAAAGGTCAACATCTTGTAAGTCACTTCTGAACCAAAGGTCCACATCTTGTAAGTCACTTCTGAACCAAAGGTCCACATCTTGTAACTCACTTCTGAACCAAATGATATGTCACCCTATTATCATAACAAGTTGCACATATATAAATATTGGCGGATATTATTGCAAATCTGGTATTTCTAACACATTGTCCTATATTTCTGAGAATACACACCAATACAGCACTATGTCAATTCAGAGGGAAGCTGGTTTCTGGACTACAGTTCTACCAAGTGTTCCTACCGCTGACAGACTTGTATGAGGTGGTTTAGATGTGTATACAGTCATGCCTAGTTATAACTTATGTACGCGCCCACGGTCTAAGGCACTGCATCTCAGTGCTAGAGGCGTCACTACAGACACCCTGGTTCGATCCCGGGCTGTATCACAACCGGCCGTGAGGGCGGCGGCACAGTTGGCCCAGCGTCGTCCGGGTTACGGGGGGGTGGGGTTTAAGCCAGGGTAAGCCGTCATTGTAAATAAGAATTGGTTCTTAACTGACTTGCCTGGTGCAATAAAGGTAAAATAAAAACATTTATAAATATATAAAGGTGTTCCATCTCGGCCCAGACCTTTAGTATTCTTTGTTTTCTTTGTTATTTTGGTTAGGTTGTGACAAGGGGTGGTTTGTTGTGTTTTTGTCGTTTCTAGGGTTTTTACCTGTCTAGGTTTTTTTTACCTGTCTAGGTTTTTTTTACCTGTCTAGGTTTTTTTTACCTGTCTAGGTTTTTTTTACCTGTCTAGGTTTTACTTGTCTAGTTTTTACCAGTCTAGGGTTTTTACCTGTCTTTGGTTTTACCTGTCTAGGGTTTTTACCTGTCTTTGGTTTTACCTGTCTAGGGTTTTACCTGTCTAGGGTTTTACCTGTCTAGGGTTTTTACCTGTCTAGGGTTTTACCTGTCTAGGGTTTTTACCTGTCTAGGGTTTTTACCTGTCTAGGGTTTTTACCTGTCTAGGGTTTTTACCTGTCTAGGGTTTTTACCTGTCTAGGGTTTTTTACCTGTCTAGGGTTTTTACCTGTCTAGGGTTTTTACCTGTCTAGGGTTTTTTACCTGTCTAGGGTTTTTACCTGTGTAGGGTTTTTACCTGTCTAGGGTTTTTACCTGTCTAGGGTTTTTACCTGTCTAGGGTTTTACCTGTCTATGGTTTTACCTGTCTAGGGTTTTTACCTGTCTAGGGGTTTTACCTGTCTATGGTTTTACCTGTCTATGGTTTTACCTGTCTAGGGTTTTTACCTGTCTAGTTTTTTTTACCTGTCTAGGGTTTTACCTGTCTAGGGTTTTACCTGTCTAGGGTTTTACCTGTCTAGGGTTTTACCTGTCTAGGGTTTTACCTGTCTAGGGTTTTACCTGTCTAGGGTTTTTGTATGATTATAGGGTTGTTTTTATTAGTCTAGCTCCAACAGTGCAGTAGTATCTAACTAAATGCTTGTGTTCCTAGCTCCAACAGTGCAGTAGTATCTAACTAAATGCTTGTGTTCCTAGCTCCAACAGTGCAGTAGTATCTAACTAAATGCTTGTGTTCCTAGCTCCAACAGTGCAGTAGTATCTAACTAAATGCTTGTGTTTCTAGCTCCAACAGTGCAGTAGTATCTAACTAAATGCTTGTGTTCCTAGCTCCAACAGTGCAGTAGTATCTAACTAAATGCTTGTGTTCCTAGCTCCAACAGTGCAGTAGTATCTAACTAAATGCTTGTGTTCCTAGCTCCAACAGTGCAGTAGTATCTAACTAAATGCTTGTGTTCCTAGCTCCAACAGTGCAGTAGTATCTAACTAAATGCTTGTGTTCCTAGCTCCAACAGTGCAGTAATATCTAACTAAATGCTTGTGTTCCAAGCTCCAACAGTGCAGTAGTATCTAACTAAATGCTTGTGTTCCTAGCTCCAACAGTGCAGTAATATCTAACTAAATGCTTGTGTTCCTAGCTCCAACAGTGCAGTAGTATCTAACTAAATGCTTGTGTTCCTAGCTCCAACAGTGCAGTAGTATCTAACTAAATGCTTGTGTTCCTAGCTCCAACAGTGCAGTAGTATCTAACTAAATGCTTGTGTTCCTAGCTCCAACAGTGCAGTAGTATCTAACTAAATGCTTGTGTTCCTAGCTCCAACAGTGCAGTAATATCTAACTAAATGCTTGTGTTTCTAGCTCCAACAGTGCAGTAGTATCTAACTAAATGCTTGTGTTCCTAGCTCCAACAGTGCAGTAGTATCTAACTAAATGCTTGTGTTCCTAGCTCCAACAGTGCAGTAGTATCTAACTAAATGCTTGTGTTCCTAGCTCCAACAGTGCAGTAGTATCTAACTAAATGCTTGTGTTCCTAGCTCCAACAGTGCAGTAGTATCTAACTAAATGCTTGTGTTCCTAGCTCCAACAGTGCAGTAATATCTAACTAAATGCTTGTGTTCCAAGCTCCAACAGTGCAGTAGTATCTAACTAAATGCTTGTGTTCCTAGCTCCAACAGTGCAGTAATATCTAACTAAATGCTTGTGTTCCTAGCTCCAACAGTGCAGTAGTATCTAACTAAATGCTTGTGTTCCTAGCTCCAACAGTGCAGTAGTATCTAACTAAATTCTTGTGTTCCTAGCTCCAACAGTGCAGTAGTATCTAACTAAATGCTTGTGTTCCTAGCTCCAACAGTGCAGTAGTATCTAACTAAATGCTTGTGTTCCTAGCTCCAACAGTGCAGTAGTATCTAACTAAATGCTTGTGTTCCTAGCTCCAACAGTGCAGTAGTATCTAACTAAATGCTTGTGTTCCTAGCTCCAACAGTAATACCTAACTAAATGCTTGTGTTCCTAGCTCCAACAGTAATACCTACCTAAATTATTGTGTTCCTAGCTCCAACAGTAATACCTACCTAAATTATTGTGTTCCTAGCTCCAACAGTAATACCTAACTAAATGCTTGTGTTCCTAGCTCCAACAGTGCAGTAGTATCTAAATAAATGCTTGTGTTCCTAGCTCCAACAGTAATACCTACCTACATGCTTGTGTTCCTAGCTCCAACAGTACAGTAATACCTAACTAAATGCTTGTGTACCTAGCTCCAACAGTAATACCTACCTAAATGCTTGTGTTCCTAGCTCCAACAGTAATACCTAGATAAATGCTTGTGTTCCTAGCTCCAACAGTAATACCTACCTAAATGCTTGTGTTCCTAGCTCCAACAGTAATACCTACCTAACTGCTTGTGTTCCTAGCTCCAACAGTAATACCTACCTAAATGCTTGTGTTCCTAGCTCCAACAGTAATACCTACCTAAATGCTTGTGTTCCTAGCTCCAACAGTGTAGTAGTATTATTTGTGTACTTTTGAACCGCCTTTTTCGTGGTATCCAATTGGTAGTTACAGTCTTGTCCCATCGCTGCATGGGAGAGGAGAAGGCCGAGAGCTATGCTTCCTCCGAAACACGACCCTGTCAAGCCGGTTCACCTGGAACCTACTATCAATGACACACTTCTCACTTCACCCGGAACCCTCCCCTAACCCGGACGACGCTGGGCCAAACCCTTTAACTGACTTGCCTAGTTAAATAAAGGTAAAATAAAAATAAATCCCTGATATTCATACATGAGGGTTATAGTTTATAGTGTGATTTCCTTTACTGTCCATTGAGGTACTTAAAACCGTCTAAGAATCTCCCACCATAATAATTTAGTTATGTATTGCCTATAAGCTCGATAAATTCAGTAAACTCAGTATTATTTTGTGTGTTATTTCTTACATTAATTGTTGCATTATTACTTAAAGCCAAAAATAAGTTTGGGAAATTCGGTCGATGGTCGC
Source organism: Oncorhynchus gorbuscha (assembly GCF_021184085.1). Taxonomy (NCBI): domain Eukaryota; kingdom Metazoa; phylum Chordata; class Actinopteri; order Salmoniformes; family Salmonidae; genus Oncorhynchus; species Oncorhynchus gorbuscha. The sequence goes on along the minus strand of NW_025749868.1, from coordinate 7,446 downwards.
TCACCAGCATTTTGACCAGAAATGCAACTTTCCTAAAATGGATACTTTGTTCGTACACCCCCCAAGGCATTTCCTCCCAGGGGAGGGTCTTCAAGATGCCGCCTACGGAGAAGAGGAATACAGAGTGGGCTTATAGTCCAACTCAGCAGACGTGCACACCATCCACCACTTCTGAGTATATTACTCGCTACTGTTCAGTCCCTGGACAATAAAGTAGACGAGTACAGGGCGAGGATCTCCTTCCAGAGAGACATCAGGGACTGTAAGATACTCTGTTTCACAGAATCATGGCTCTCTCTGGATGTACTGTCCCCATCCATACAGCCAGCGGGGTTCTCCATATTAACATCACGTAACTCTCCGGGAAAATGAAAGGGGTTTGTTTCATTATGAACTAGTCATGGTGTGATTGCGATAACGTACAGGAACCTTTTGTTCACCCGATCTGAAATACCGCATTCTCTTCGGTCGTCGTCACGGCTGTGTATATTTCTCCTCTACACCAATACAGCTCTCTGTGTATCTGAGTACTGTATCGCAGTTCTATCAAGTATTTATACCAGTGGAGGACCATCTGGCAGATTTTTAAATGCAAATAAATAAGGTCATTTAGTTTTTTTTTTTTACACAGTCATACGATACGTTGTATTGAAAAGTCCAATCTCATGAGATGACACGGGAGCTGTATCTCTACAGATAATCTGTCTATCTGGTCTAAATCACTGATACAGTACATGTTCCCCTCCATCCTCTGGTGGTATGGATAACTTGTTATTATGTCTCCAAAGAAACAAATAGAGGTCATATATATCAAATGTCTAAAGGCAAAATGAGGTGTTTTTGGCTGGGGTCAAAATGACCCCAAATAACTTACATTTGTAAATAGTGCATATTGATATAGAAAGTCTAGACAATTATTTATTTGAATAATTGAAAACACTACTTTTAGCCTATGATAAAACATATGCCTCTCAACTGGGGTCAAAATTACCCCAGTTGGTAGCTTGAGGGGTCTTGTAACCCTGGGCGTGTAGGCCTACTCAGGCTACCATTATGTCAGATCATGAAATACATGTTTACCAAATTATTAGATGGCCTGGAAAAAAATATTTTAAAAAGTACATTTTTTTTTCACGCACTGAGAATAATCGGCACGAACCAGATTGACGAGATCTTCCCATGATGTTTCTGCAGAGAGGACCGACCCTCTTAGAGGAATCATGTGTTTATCTGCAGAGAGGACCGACCCTCTTAGAGGAATCATGTGTTTATCTGCAGAGAGGACTGACCCTCTTAGGAGAGTCATGTGTTTATCTGCAGAGAGGACCGACCCTCTTAGAGGAGTCATGTGTTTATCTGCAGAGAGGACCGACCCTCTTAGGAGAGTCATGTGTTTATCTGCAGAGAGGACCGACCCTCTTAGGAGAGTCATGTGTTTATCTGCAGAGAGGACCGACCCTCTTAGGAGAGTCATGTGTTTATCTGCAGAGAGGACCGACCCTCTTAGGAGAGTCATGTGTTTATCTGCAGAGAGGACCGACCCAAATCATGTTTTAGAGAATCATGTTTTAGAGAATCATGTTTTAGAGAGGACCGACCCTCTTAGGAGAATCATGTGTAATTTATCTGCAGAAACGTTGTTTTGAGCTAAAAAGAAACAGTATAGCAGTCAGCCAATCAAGGAGCCAAATGAACGGCTCTTTCACCGATGTGATTCGGTCCCCGACGTTTACCAAACGACCCGACACTAATGACAAACTTTGATTCTATATTTAGGTTTTAGGTTGGATATCTCTAAAATACATTTGATTGATTGATGATTTGATTGATTGATTTGATTGAAAGTACATTTGATTGATGATTTGATTGATTGATGATTTGATTGATTGATGATTTGATTGAAAGTACATTTGATTGATGATGTGATTGATTGATTGATGATTTGATTGATTGATGATTTGATTGATTGGTGATTTGATTCCAGGTGGACGACGGAGGAGGAGGAGGAGGTTACCCTTGCGCCAGCCAGGAGAGCCCCGGGGCGGTCAGCGAGCTGGAGTACTCCGCATTCTGCTCACAGGAATGCATCTTCTCCAAGCTCCGCGAAAACCAGGACTTGAACGTGTACTCCGCCAAAACATTGCTCTCCATGTGCAAGCCAGGGGACCTTGTGGAGCTAGTATCCACATCACAGGCACCACACTGGGCTGTGTACGAGCTCAACGACCAGGTGATACACCTGCATGAGGGGAGATACGGAAGGACAGCCTGACTGAGATAGGACGGGGCCGGCGTGGACGGATAGTGAACAGCCGCTACCGGTTCCGGCCGCTGCCTGCCAACCTGGTCGTGCAGAACGCCACTGGGCACCTCGGCCTGAACAGTGGGGAGATCTGCTGGACCAACTCTGAGAGCTTCGCCGCCTGGTGCCGTTTCGGGAAGCGGG
>NW_025749867.1:12500-22094 GCF_021184085.1 Oncorhynchus gorbuscha | reverse complement strand
AACAGACAGGGAGATGTGGTATTATATTACAGAATAACAGACAGGGAGATGTGGTATTATATTACAGAATAACAGACAGGGGAGGTATTATATTACAGAATAACAGACAGGGAGATGTGGTATTATATTACAGAATAACAGACAGGGAGATGTGGTATTGAATTACAGAATAACAGACAGGAGATGTGGTATTGTATTACAGAATAACAGACAGGGAGATGTGGTATTATATTACAGAATAACAGACAGGGAGATGTGGTATTATATTACAGAATAACAGACAGGGAGATGTGGTATTATATTACAGAATAACAGACAGGGAGATGTGGTATTGAATTACAGAATAACAGACAGGGAGATGTGGTATTATATTACAGAATAACAGACAGGAGATGTGGTATTGAATTACAGAATAACAGACAGGGAGATGTGGTATTGTATTACAGAATAACAGACAGGGAGATGTGGTATTATATTACAGAATAACAGACAGGGAGATGTGGTATTGAATTACAGAATAACAGACAGGGAGATGTGGTATTATATTACAGAATAACAGACAGGGAGATGTGGTATTGAATTACAGAATAACAGACAGGCTTGACACTACCAGGACTACTACAGATGACTAGACTACAGACAGAGCTGCATAATCACAACTATTATCATCATATCATTGCCGAATGTCTAATCACTATGAGAGAGGAGGAGGAGGATGAGGATGACGAAGAGGAGGAGGAGGACGATGAAGAGGAGGAGGAAACAAACAATTGATGAAATTATTTCTTCAAGTGAAGATGTTGGTTGATTGCGATCCTGGTCCGTCTTCACAATTAAAAGCTATTGTCCCCCCCGTCCCCGTCCCCCCTCCAGCCTAGATAGTAGTCTCACTGGTACCTCACCACATGGGGTAACCATTAGAGGGGGTCAAAACTAAAATCATTAATTATATTGAATAATACCAGTTGATTAATGAAGCAGATGAACCAGGAACCTACTTGCACTGGGACATGCACAGTATCCCAAACTAATTAGTGTGTGTGTGTGTGTGTGTGTGTGTGTGTGTGTGTGTGTGTGTGTGTGTGTGTGTGTGTGTGTGTGTGTGTGTGTGTGTGTGTGTGTGTGTGTGTGTGTGTGTGTGTGTGTGTGTGTGTGTGTGTGTGTGTGTGTCTGAGTGTGTGTGTGTATGTGTGTGTATGTGTGTGTGTCTGAGTGTGTGTGTGTCTGAGTGTGTGTGTGTGTGAGTGTGTGTTTCCACACATATGTGCATGGGGGTGTGTGCATGTCACACCAGAAAGAGGTGGATTGTGGGTAGTGAGTGGGGTAGCGCTGAATGGTAAGTGGAAGGCGTGAGAGAAGTGAGAGACTGTCTGGTGTCTCGATGACATTTCACACAGCCGATGTGAACTTAGCGTATCGTCGAGCTCCTGTCATGTCTCCTGGCAACCTGTCTGTACCGAAGGGCCTCAACCATGTAAAACACACACACACACACACACACACACACACACACACACACACACACACACACACACACACACACACACACACACACACACCCTCTCGCTCGCTCAGCAGGGTCAACGTAGCAGAAAGAGGGTCAACGTAGCGGAGTGAGGCTCAACGTAGCGGAGAGAGACTCAACGTAGCAGAGAGAGGGTCAACGTAGCAGAGATAGGGTCAACGTAGCGGAGATAGGGTCAACGTAGCGGAGATAGGGTCAACGTAGCAGAGAGAGGGTCAACGTAGCGGAGATAGGGTCAACGTAGCAGAGAGAGACTCAACGTAGCAGAGAGAGGGTCAACGTAGCAGAGATAGAGTCAACGTAGCGGAGATAGGGTCAACGTAGCGGAGAGAGGCTCAACGTAGCAGAGAGAGGGTCAACGTAGCAGAGAGAGGGTCAACGTAGCGGAGAGAGGCTCAACGTAGCAGAGAGGGTCAACGTAGCAGAGAGAGACTCAACGTAGCAGAGAGAGACTCAACGTAGCAGAGAGAGGCTCAACGTAGCAGAGAGAGGCTCAACGTAGCAGAGAGAGGGTCAACGTAGCAGAGAGACTCAACGTAGCAGAGAGACTCAACGTAGCAGAGAGAGACTCAACGTAGCAGAGATAGGGTCAACGTAGCAGAGAGGCTCAACGTAGCAGAGAGAGGGTCAACGTAGCAGAGAGAGACTCAACGTAGCAGAGAGAGACTCAACGTAGCAGAGAGAGGGTCAACGTAGCAGAGACTCAACGTAGCAGAGAGAGGGTCAACGTAGCAGAGAGAGGGTCAACGTAGCGGCGCAGTCCCAGACTGACTGCTCTGATCTCTATAGGTCCTGTTTCCAGTCCCAGACTGACTGTTCTGATCTCTATAGCCTCTATAGGACCTGTTCTGATCTCTATAGTCTCTATAGGTCCTGTTCTGATCTCTATAGTCTCTATAGGTCCTGTTCTGATCTCTATAGGTCCTGTTCTGATCTCTATAGTCTCTATAGGTCCTGTTCTGATCTCTATAGCCTCTATAGGTCCTGTTCTGACCTCTATAGTCTCTATAGGTCCTGTTCTGATCTCTATAGCCTCTATAGGTCCTGTTCTGATCTCTATAGGTCCTGTTCTGATCTCTATAGGTCCTGTTCTGATCTCTATAGTCTCTATAGGTCCTGTTCTGATCTCTATAGTCTCTATAGGTCCTGTTCTGATCTCTTTAGCCTCTATAGGACCTGTTCTGATCTATATAGTCTCTATAGGACCTGTTCTGATCTCTATAGGTCCTGTTCTGATCTCTATAGGTCCTGTTCTGATCTCTATAGGTCCTGTTCTGATCTCTATAGCCTCTATAGGTCCTGTTCTGATCTCTATAGGTCCTGTTCTGATCTCTATAGCCTCTATAGGTCCTGTTCTGATCTCTATAGCCTCTATAGGTCCTGTTCTGATCTCTATAGCCTCTATAGGTCCTGTTCCGATCTCTATAGGTCCTGTTCTGATCTCTATAGGTCCTGTTCTGATCTCTATAGGTCCTGTTCTGATCTCTATAGCCTCTATAGGTCCTGTTCTGATCTCTATAGCCTCTATAGGTCCTGTTCTGATCTCTATAGCCTCTATAGGTCCTGTTCTGGCCTCTATAGGTCCTGTTCTGATCTCTATAGACTCTATAGGTCCTGTTCTGATCTCTATAGACTCTATAGGTCCTGTTTCCAGTCCCAGACTGACTGTTCTGATCTCTATAGTCTCTTTAGGTCCTGTTCCCAGTCCCAGACTGACTGATCTGATCTCTATAGGTCCTGTTCTGATCTCTATAGTCTCTATAGGACCTGTTCTGATCTCTATAGCCTCTATGGGACCTGTTCTGATCTCTATAGCCTCTATGGGACCTGTTCTGATCTCTATAGCCTCTATAGGACCTGTTCTGATCTCTATAGCCTCTATAGGTCCTGTTCTGATCTCTATAGTCTCTATAGGACCTGTTCTGATCTCTATAGCCTCTATGGGACCTGTTCTGATCTCTATAGCCTCTATAGGACCTGTTCTGATCTCTATAGTCTCTTTAGGTCCTGTTCCCAGTCCCAGACTGACTGATCTGATCTCTATAGGTCCTGTTCTGATCTCTATAGCCTCTATAGGACCTGTTCTGATCTCTATAGCCTCTGTGGGACCTGTTCTGATCTCTATAGCCTCTATAGGACCTGTTCTGATCTCTATAGCCTCTATAGGACCTGTTCTGATCTCTATAGCCTCTATAGGACCTGTTCTGATCTCTATAGTCTCTATAGGTCCTGTTCTGATCTATATAGTCTCTATAGGTACTGTTCTGATCTCTATAGCCTCTATAGGACCTGTTCTGATCTCTATAGCCTCTATAGGACCTGTTCTGATCTCTTTAGCCTCTATAGGACCTGTTCTGATCTATATAGTCTCTATAGGTCCTGTTCTGATCTCTATAGTCTCTATAGGTCCTGTTCTGATCTCTATAGCCTCTATAGGTCCTGTTCTGATCTCTATAGTCTCTATAGGACCTGTTCTGATCTCTATAGCCTCTATAGGTCCTGTTCTGATCTCTATAGGTCCTGTTCTGATCTCTATAGGTCCTGTTCTGATCTCTATAGCCTCTATAGGTCCTGTTCTGATCTCTATAGCCTCTATAGGTCCTGTTCTGATCTCTATAGGTCCTGTTCTGATCTCTATAGGTCCTGTTCTGATCTCTATAGGTCCTGTTCTGATCTCTATAGGTCCTGTTCTGATCTCTATAGCCTCTATAGGTCCTGTTCTGATCTCTATAGCCTCTATAGGACCTGTTCTGGCCTCTATAGTCTCTATAGGACCTGTTCTGATCTCTATAGGTCCTGTTCTGATCTCTACAGCCTCTCTCTCTATCTCACCAGTCTACTTTACAACAGTTGGCTCAAGAGGCCCTTTTCCATTGAAACATCCCCATAGTGGCTCTTCATGGCTGACACAGTGGGTGTGTTTTTCATGGACTAGAGAGCCAACACACCGACACCATCCAAAGAAAACAGCAATTATCCAAAATAACACAGATTCACAGTCCCACCGGGACACAGAGAAATCCACTGTAGCTCTTTCATTCCACATTCAACTGGAGCCGTGATACGACTCACAATTAAACACATTTTCCTTATTTTGAAATGTTACCTTAGTATAATACAACTCCTCAACAGCAACAACTGTCTGGCTATATGACCATATTAGGAATGTATTACAGCTTGTGAATGTGATTATATATCGACATCTCCTGCATCTGCTTGCTATCCGACCAATAGGATTCAGCCATCTCATCCTTCCATTCAGCAGTGCAGATCTATGCTGATCAGTGAGATTAAATTAGTGTATTTCCATTGAGAGGCAGACAGGCCAGCTGTCTGGCTGGGTAGATGTAGTATTATAGTGTTATATTATGGTCTGGCTGGGTAGATGTAGTATTATAGTGTTATATTATGGTCTGGCTGGGTAGATGTAGTATTATAATGTTATATTATGGTCTGGCTGGGTAGATGTAGTATTATAATGTTATATTATGGTCTGGCTGGGTAGATGTAGTATTATAGTGTTATATTATGGTCTGGCTGGGTAGATGTAGTATTATAATATTATATTATGGTCTGGCTGGGTAGATGTAGTATTATAATGTTATATTATGGTCTGGCTGGGTAGATGTAGTATTATAGTGTTATATTATGGTCTGGCTGGGTAGATGTAGTATTATAATGTTATATTATGGTCTGGCTGGGTAGATGTAGTATTATAGTGTTATATTATGGTCTGGCTGGGTAGATGTAGTATTATAGTGTTATATTATGGTCTGGCTGGGTAGATGTAGTATTATAATGTTATATTATGGTCTGGCTGGCTGGGTAGATGTAGTATTATAGTGTTATATTATGGTCTGGCTGGGTAGATGTAGTATTATAGTGTTATATTATGGTCTGGCTGGGTAGATGTAGTATTATAATGGTATATTATGGTCTGGCTGGGTAGATGTAGTATTATAGTGTTATATTATGGTCTGGCTGGGTAGATGTAGTATTATAGTGTTATATTATGGTCTGGCTGGGTAGATGTAGTATTATAGTGTTATATTATGGTCTGGCTGGGTAGATGTAGTATTATAATATTATATTATGGTCTGGCTGGGTAGATGTAGTATTATAGTGTTATATTATGGTCTGGCTGGGTAGATGTAGTATTATAGTGTTATATTATGGTCTGGCTGGGTAGATGTAGTATTATAGTGTTATATTATGGTCTGGCTGGCTGGGTAGATGTAGTATTATAATATTATATTATGGTCTGGCTGGGTAGATGTAGTATTATAGTGTTATATTATGGTCTGGCTGGGTAGTTGTAGTATTATAGTGTTATATTATGGTCTGGCTGGGTAGATGTAGTATTATAGTGTTATATTATGGTCTGGCTGGGTAGATGTAGTATTATAGTGTTATATTATGGTCTGGCTGGGTAGATGTAGTATTATAGTGTTATATTATGGTCTGGCTGGCTGGGTAGATGTAGTATTATAATATTATATTATGGTCTGGCTGGGTAGATGTAGTATTATAGTGTTATATTATGGTCTGGCTGGGTAGTTGTAGTATTATAATATTATATTATGGTCTGGCTGGGTAGATGTAGTATTATAATGTTATATTATGGTCTGGCTGGGTAGATGTAGTATTATAGTGTTATATTATGGTCTGGCTGGCTGGGTAGATGTAGTATTATAGTGTTATATTATGGTCTGGCTGGGTAGATGTAGTATTATAATGGTATATTATGGTCTGGCTGGGTAGATGTAGTATTATAGTGTTATATTATGGTCTGGCTGGGTAGATGTAGTATTATAGTGTTATATTATGGTCTGGCTGGGTAGATGTAGTATTATAGTGTTATATTATGGTCTGGCTGGCTGGGTAGATGTAGTATTATAGTGTTATATTATGGTCTGGCTGGGTAGATGTAGTATTATAATGGTATATTATGGTCTGGCTGGGTAGATGTAGTATTATAGTGTTATATTATGGTCTGGCTGGGTAGATGTAGTATTATAGTGTTATATTATGGTCTGGCTGGGTAGATGTAGTATTATAGTGTTATATTATGGTCTGGCTGGCTGGGTAGATGTAGTATTATAGTGTTATATTATGGTCTGGCTGGGTAGATGTAGTATTATAATGGTATATTATGGTCTGGCTGGGTAGATGTAGTATTATAGTGTTATATTATGGTCTGGCTGGGTAGATGTAGTATTATAATGGTATATTATGGTCTGCCTGGGTAGATGTAGTATTATAATGGTATATTATGGTCTGGCTGGGTAGATGTAGTATTATAATGGTATATTATGGTCTGGCTGGGTAGATGTAGTATTATAATGTTATATTATGGTCTGGCTGGGTAGATGTAGTATTATAATGTTATATTATGGTCTGGCTGGCTGGGTAGATGTAGTATTATAATGTTATATTATGGTCTGGCTGGCTGGGTAGAGGGGGGGGTTGACTAATTTGTCTGGTTCTAATGAGATCAGAGATCGGATTTACAAACCTACACACATTAACACAACTCTACACACAATAATAACAACCCCCCACACACACACAACCCTAAACACACATTAACACAACCCTACACACACACAACCCCCCCCACACACACACAGAGTAAATAAGAGGCGTTGGTTGGTTGTTGAGATCCTGCTACTGGCAGGGCTATCAGATAAAACAACGTGAAAACACACCATCATTAGATGCTCCTTAAATGACCTTTTACTCTCTGCCGTCACACAGCGGATCTCTGTTTTGGTTTAATAGGAAATTAAAAGTCATCTTCAAGGGCCTCCTCTACCTCTAGGAACGATCAAAGGATCACTTATTTTCCAGAGAAGAAGAAGATTCACCAGGAAATGAGCCTGGTCCAAATCTGTCACATTTAGTTCAATATATTCTGCCTATGAGATTGGAGATTTGAAGGGATTGCAAGACACACACACACACACACACACACACACACACACACACACACACACACACACACACACACACCCTGCTCTACTCCAAAAAGAGCTTGGGTTATATCATTACATTAGGAGCCACCTGAATAGGTCACTGTTTTAACACCATGTACCATTTCTCTGAGTCTCCATTTGATTCCAAGGAGTTCAGACAAACATGATGTCAGTCTGCTGTAGGTTCAACTCCCCTTACAGTCACAGAGCACATTATCACATTTCACCATCGTTCTCTGGTCCCACAACCTCAACCCACAAAGCAGTGCCTTCTGGGCTCATTAAAAGTGATATGAAAACCAAGCTGTGTGTGAGTGAATGAGTGAGTATCAGAGTCAGTGAGTGAGAGAAAGAGACACAGAGAGAGAGACAGAGACACAGAGAGAGAGAGAGAGAGAGATGAGAGAGAGAGAGAGAGAGACAGAGAGACAGAGAGAGAGAGAGAGAGAGAGACAGAGAGAGAGAGATGAGAGGAGAGAGAGGAGAGAGAGAGGAGAGCGAGAGAGAGATAGAGGTGAGAGGGGGAGAGAGAGAGGAGAGAGGGAGAGAGGAGAGAGAGAGCGAGAGAGAGAGAGGGTGAGAGGGGGAGAGAGAGAGGAGAGAGGGAGAGAGGAGAGAGAGAGGAGAGCGAGAGAGGTGAGAGGGGGAGAGAGATAGAGGTGTGAGGGGGAGAGAGAGAGGAGAGAGAGAGGAGAGAGGAGAGTGAGAGATAGAGGTGAGAGGGGGAGAGAGAGAGAGAGGTGAGAGGGGGAGAGAGAGAGAGGTGAGAGGGGGAGAGAGATAATAAAAACCCTCCAACCCAAAAAGGCCTGTGGTGTCGATGGTATCCTTAATGAAATGATCAAAGATACAGACAACAAATTCCAATTGGCGATACTAAAACTCTTTAACATCATCCTTAGCTCTGGCATCTTCCCCAATATTTGGAACCAAGGACTGATCACCCCAATCCACAAAAGTGGACACTAATTTGACCCCAATAACTACCGTGGAATATGAGTCAACAGTAACCTTGGGAAAATCCTCTGCATTATTATTAACAGCAGACTCGTACATTTCCTCAATGAAAACAATGTACTGAACAAATGTCAAATTGGCTTTTATACCAAATTACCGTACAACAGACCATGTATTCACCCTGCACACCCTAATTGACAACCAAACAAACCAAAACAAAGGCAAAGTCTTCTCATGCTTTGTTGATTTCAAAAACACCTTCGACTCAATCTGGCATGAGGGTCTGCTATACAAACTGATGGAAAGTGGTGTTGGGGGTAAAACATACGACATTATAAAATCCATGTACACAAACAACAAGTGTGCGGTTAAAATTGCCAAAAAACACACACATTTCTTCCCACAGGGCCGTGGGGTGAGACAGGGATGCAGCTTAAGCCCCACACTCTTCAACATATATATCAACGAATTGGCGCGGGCTCTAGAACAGTCTGCAGCACCCGGCCTCCCCCTGCTAGAATCTGAAGTCAAATGTCTGCTGTTTGCTGATGATCTGGTGCTGTATCATCAGCTGTATATATATATATATATAAAATTAACAATACAAATTAACAGTTTCAAAACAATAAAGACATTACAAATGTCATATTATATATATATATATATATAACACTGTATATATATAATATGACATTTGTAATGTCTTTATTGCTTTGAAACTTCTGTATGTGTAATGTTTACTGTTAATTTGTATTGTTAATTTCACTTTTGTATATTATCTACCTCACTTCCTTTGGCAATGTTAACACATGTTTCCCATGCCAATAAAGCCCTTGAATTGAATTGAGACAGAGAGAGAGAGAGAGAAAGAGAGAGAGATTTGAGGTTCTGAGGCTCAGTTCACCAACCCAAACAAAACAAAAATATATCACCTATTGGAAAGACACAACAAGACTGGCAGACTATCTGACCACTGTGGCTGATAGAAAACTGAGGAAAACACTGACTAGGTACAGACTCAGTGAGCACAGTCTGGCTATAGAGACCGGTCGTCACAGACAGAGAGGACAGTCTGGCTATAGAGACCGGTCGTCACAGACAGAGAGGACAGTCTGGCTATAGAGACCGGTCGTCACA
>NW_025749867.1:0-5000 GCF_021184085.1 Oncorhynchus gorbuscha | reverse complement strand
TGTCAGTCCCCAGCCTCCACAGTAGAGACCACATTGTTCAACAGGGTGTCAGTCCCCAGCCTCCACAGTGTTCAACAGGGTGTCAGTCCCCAGCCTCCACAGTAGAGACCACAGTGTTCAACAGGGTGTCAGTCCCCAGCCTCAACAGTGTTCAACAGGGTGTCAGTCCCCAGACTCCACAGTGTTCAACAGGGTGTCAGTCCCCAGCCTCCACATTGTTCAACAGAGTGTCAGTCCCCAGCCTCCACAGTAGAGACCACAGTGTTCAACAGGGTGTCAGTCCCCAGCCTCCACAGTAGAGTCCACAGTGTTCAACAGGGTGTCAGTCCCCAGCCTCCACAGTAGAGACCACAGTGTTCAACAGGGTGTCAGTCCCCAGCCTCCACAGTGTTCAACAGGGTGTCAGTCCCCACAGTAGAGACCACAGTGTTCAACAGGGTGTCAGTCCCCACAGTAGAGACCACAGTGTTCAACAGGGTGTCAGTCCCCAGCCTCCACAGTAGAGATCACAGTGTTCAACAGGGTGTCAGTCCCCAGAGTAGAGACCACAGTGTTCAACATGGTGTCAGTCCCCAGCCTCCACAGTGGTCAACAGGGTGTCAGTCCCCAGCCTCCACAGTAGAGACAACAGTGTTCAACAGGGTGTCAGTCCCCAGCCTCCACAGTAGAGTCCACAGTGTTCAACAGGGTGTCAGTCCCCAGCCTCCACAGTAGAGACCACATTGTTCAACAGGGTGTCAGTCCCCAGCCTCCACAGTGTTCAACAGGGTGTCAGTCCCCAGCCTCCACAGTAGAGACCACAGTGTTCAACAGGGTGTCAGTCCCCAGCCTCAACAGTGTTCAACAGGGTGTCAGTCCCCAGACTCCACAGTGTTCAACAGGGTGTCAGTCCCCAGCCTCCACATTGTTCAACAGAGTGTCAGTCCCCAGCCTCCACAGTAGAGACCACAGTGTTCAACAGGGTGTCAGTCCCCAGCCTCCACAGTAGAGTCCACAGTGTTCAACAGGGTGTCAGTCCCCAGCCTCCACAGTAGAGACCACAGTGTTCAACAGGGTGTCAGTCCCCAGCCTCCACAGTGTTCAACAGGGTGTCAGTCCCCAGCCTCCACAGTGTTCAACAGGGTGTCAGTCCCCAGCCTCCACAGTGTTCAACAGAGTGTCAGTCCCCAGCCTCCACAGTAGAGACCACAGTGTTCAACAGGGTGTCAGTCCCCAGCCTCCACAGTAGAGTCCACAGTGTTCAACAGGGTGTCAGTCCCCAGCCTCCACAGTAGAGACCACAGTGTTCAACAGGGTGTCAGTCCCCAGCCTCCACAGTGTTCAACAGGGTGTCAGTCCCCAGCCTCCACAGTAGAGGCCACAGTGTTCAACAGGGTGTCAGTCCCCAGCCTCCACAGTGTTCAACAGGGTGTCAGTCCCCAGCCTCCACAGTAGAGTCCACAGTGTTCAACAGGGTGTCAGTCCCCAGCCTCCACAGTAGAGACCACAGTGTTCAACAGGGTGTCAGTCCCCAGCCTCCACAGTGTTCAACAGGGTGTCAGTCCCCAGCCTCCACAGTAGAGGCCACAGTGTTCAACAGGGTGTCAGTCCCCAGCCTCCACAGTGTTCAACAGGGTGTCAGTCCCCAGCCTCCACTGTAGAGTCCACAGTGTTCAACAGGGTGTCAGTCCCCAGCCTCCACAGTAGAGTCCACAGTGTTCAACAGGGTGTCAGTCCCCAGCCTCCACAGTAGAGTCCACAGTGTTCAACAGGGTGTCAGTCCCCAGCCTCCACAGTAGAGTCCACAGTGTTCAACAGAGTGTCAGTCCCCAGAGTAGAGACCACAGTGTTCAACAGGGTGTCAGTCCCCAGCCTCCACAGTAGAGCCCACAGTGTTCAACAGGGTGTCAGTCCCCAGCCTCCACAGTAGAGTCCACAGTGTTCAACAGGGAGTCAGTCCCCAGCCTCCACAGTAGAGTCCACAGTGTTCAACAGAGTGTCAGTCCCCAGAGTAGAGACCACAGTGTTCAACAGGGTGTCAGTCCCCAGCCTCCACAGTAGAGCCCACAGTGTTCAACAGGGTGTCAGTCCCCAGCCTCCACAGTAGAGTCCACAGTGTTCAACAGGGTGTCAGTCCCCAGCCTCCACAGTGTTCAACAGGGTGTCAGTCCCCACAGTAGAGACCACAGTGTTCAACAGGGTGCCAGTCCCCAGCCTCCACAGTGGTCAACAGGGTGTCAGTCCCCAGCCTCCACAGTAGAGACAACAGTGTTCAACAGGGTGTCAGTCCCCAGCCTCCACAGTAGAGTCCACAGTGTTCAACAGGGTGTCAGTCCCCAGCCTCCACAGTAGAGACCACATTGTTCAACAGGGTGTCAGTCCCCAGCCTCCACAGTGTTCAACAGGGTGTCAGTCCCCAGCCTCCACAGTAGAGTCCACAGTGTTCAACAGGGTGTCAGTCCCCAGCCTCCACAGTGTTCAACAGGGTGTCAGTCCCCAGCCTCCACAGTGTTCAACAGGGTGTCAGTCCCCAGCCTCCACAGTGTTCAACAGGGTGTCAGTCCCCAGCCTCCACAGTGTTCAACAGAGTGTCAGTCCCCAGCATCCACAGTAGAGACCACAGTGTTCAACAGGGTGTCAGTCCCCAGCCTCCACAGTAGACTCCACAGTGTTCAACAAGGTGTCAGTCCCCAGCCTCCACAGTAGAGACCACAGTGTTCAACAGGGTGTCAGTCCCCAGCCTCCACAGTGTTCAACAGGGTGTCAGTCCCCAGCCTCCACAGTAGAGACCACAGTGTTCAACAGGGTGTCAGTCCCCAGCCTCCACAGTAGAGGCCACAGTGTTCAACAGGGTGTCAGTCCCCAGCCTCCACAGTGTTCAACAGGGTGTCAGTCCCCAGCCTTCACAGTAGAGACAACAGTGTTCAACAGGGTGTCAGTCCCCACAGTAGAGTCCACAGTGTTCAACAGGGTGTCAGTCCCCAGCCTCCACAGTAGAGACCACAGTGTTCAACAGGGTGTCAGTCCCCACAGTAGAGACCACAGTGTTCAACAGGGTGTCAGTCCCCACAGTAGAGGCCACAGTGTTCAACAGGGTGTCAGTCCCCAGCCAGTGTTCAACAGGGTGTCAGTCCCCAGCCTCCACAGTGTTCAACAGGGTGTCAGTCCCCAGCCTCCACAGTAGAGTCCACAGTGTTCAACAGGGTGTCAGTCCCCAGCCTCCACAGTGTTCAACAGGGTGTCAGTCCCCAGCAGAGTCCACAGTGTTCAACAGGGTGTCAGCAGCAGAGAATGTCTATATAGTTTCTGAAGCATCAAGAAGCTTGAAATTAAAGGGATGTTTACAGGTCATTTTTTGAGATGACAACGCTAACTAGCTTTAGCGCAACGACGGGAAGTATATGGTATCTACTAGCATGCTAGCAGTTACCATAGACTTCCAGTCATTGCGCTCACACTAGTTAGCAACTTCCTTCAAACTGCAGGCAGACATAAAAAGGGCAATAATTTTGACCATAGACTGTCCTCTCTCCATCCCTTCATATAGACTGTCCTCTCTCCATCCCTTCATATAGACTGTCCTCTCTCCATCCCTTCATATAGACTGTCCTCTCTCTCCATCCCTTCATATAGACTGTCCTCTCTCCATCCCTTCATATAGACTGTCCTCTCTCTCCATCCCATCCCTACCTACCCCTTCATATAGACTGTCCTCTCTCTCCATCCCATCCCTACCTACCCCTTCATATAGACTGTCCTCTCTCTCTTAATGCTGTGCTAAACGTCCCTCTGACTGTCTCTGGGCTTTAATGCTGTGCTAAACACCCCTCTGGTTGTCTGACTGTCTCTGGGCTTTAATGCTGTGCTAAACACCCCTCTGACTGTCTCTGGGCTTTAATGCTGTGCTAAACGCCCCTCTGGTTGTCTGACTGTCTCTGGGCTTTAATGCTGTGCTAAACACCCCTCTGGTTGTCTGACTGTCTCTGGGCTTTAATGCTGTGCTAAACGTCCCTCTGGTTCTCTGACTGTCTCTGGGCTTTAATGCTGTGCTAAACACCCCTCTGGTTGTCTGACTGTCTCTGGCCTTTAATGCTGTGCTAAACACCCCTCTGGTTCTCTGACTGTCTCTGGGCTTTAATGCTGTGCTAAACACCCCTCTGGTTGTCTGACTGTCTCTGGGCTTTAATGCTGTGCTAAACGTCCCTCTGACTGTCTCTGGGCTTTAATGCTGTGCTAAACACCCCTCTGACTGTCTCTGGGCTTTAATGCTGTGCTAAACACCCCTCTGACTGTCTCTGGGCTTTAATGCTGTGCTAAACACCCCTCTGACTGTCTCTGGGCTTTAATGCTGTGCTAAACACCCCTCTGGTTCTCTGACTGTCTCTGGGCTTTAATGCTGTGCTAAACACCCCTCTGACTGTCTCTGGGCTTTAATGCTGTGCTAAACACCCCTCTGGTTCTCTGACTGTCTCTGGGCTAAACGCCTTCCTCACTGAAGGTGTTAATACGCCACAGGATCACAGAGCTCTTCACAGCTCAAATCACCCTGCAATTTCCTCCCCTTTTTCCCCCGTTACTCCATCATCGCAGTAGCGAGACCGACCGCTCAGAAAAAAAAGAGGAAAAAAGGAAAATGTCAAACAGGAAGTACTAGGCTTCGTTAAGATACCTTTTCATGTCTCGGAGAGAGACAGAAAGTAGATCCATTAAAGGTGAAATGTACAAAAAAAAAAAAAATATATATATATATATATATAATAATGTCAAAATGAAATGCCCATGAGACCAATCTGGATCTAACAGCACCAATCACGAAAATGGCGACGCGTCGTCGTCGGCGTTGGTATTTTCCGGATGTGTCAGAAGTAACCGACGTGAGCGGCTTAGAAGAGTGCACTTGGCATTTTCCTCGACGAATCAAAACCATTTACTTTTGAGTTTTTTTTTTTCGGTCCAATAACAGGCGACGTAATATCTGAAGTATCTGAGAAAGAAAGTAAAAAGGCCCCAAACCAGACAGA
>NW_025749866.1:0-22102 GCF_021184085.1 Oncorhynchus gorbuscha | reverse complement strand
CACTCACTCCCTTACCCACCATACTGCTGTACTGTCTTAACACACACGCACGCACTCACTCCCTCACTCTCCATACTGCTTTTACTGTCTTAACACAACCTCACTCCCTCACCCTCCATACTGCTATACTGTCTTAACACACACTCACTCGATCACCCTCCATACTGCTATACTGTCTTAACACACACTCACTCACTCCCTCACCCTCCATACTGCTATACAGTCTTAACACTCCTCACCCTCCATACTGCTATCCTGTCTTAACACACACTCACTCCCTCGCTCTCCATACTGCTATACTGTCTTAACACTCCCTCACCCTCCATGCTGCTATACTGTCTTAACACACACTCACTCCCTCACCCTCCATGCTGCTATACTGCCTTAACACACACTCACTCCCTCACCCTCCATACTGCTATCCTGTCTTAACACACACTCACTCCCTCGCCCTCCATTCTGCTATACTGTCTTAACACACAATCACTCCCTCACCCTCCATACTGCTATACTTTCTTAACACACTCACTCCCTCACCCTCCAAACTGCT
Organism: Oncorhynchus gorbuscha; assembly: GCF_021184085.1. Classification (NCBI taxonomy): domain Eukaryota; kingdom Metazoa; phylum Chordata; class Actinopteri; order Salmoniformes; family Salmonidae; genus Oncorhynchus; species Oncorhynchus gorbuscha. The sequence goes on along the minus strand of NW_025749866.1, from coordinate 21,552 downwards.
ATACTGTCGTAACACACACTCACTCCCTCACCCTCCAAACTGCTATACTGTCGTAACACACACTCACTCCCTCACCCTCCATACTGCTATACTGTCGTAACACACACTCACTCCCTCACCCTCCAAACTGCTATACTGTCGTAACACACACTCACTCCCTCACCCTCCATGCTGCTATACTGTCTTAACACACACTCACTCCCTCACCCTCCATGCTGCTATACTGCCTTAACACACACTCACTCCCTCACCCTCCATACTGCTATACTTTCTTAACACACTCACTCCCTCACCCTCCAAACTGCTATACTGTCGTAACACACACTCACTCCCTCACCCTCCATACTGCTATACTGTCTTAACACACTCACTCCCTCACCCTCCAAACTGCTATACTGTCGTAACACACACTCACTCCCTCACCCTCCATACTGCTATACTGTCGTAACACACACTCACTCCCTCACCCTCCATACTGCTATACTGTCTTAACACACACTCACTCCCTCACCCTCCATACTGCTATACTTTCTTAACACACTCACTCCCTCACCCTCCAAACTGCTATACTGTCGTAACACACACTCACTCCCTCACCCTCCATACTGCTATACTGTCTTAACACACTCACTCCCTCACCCTCCATACTGCTATACTTTCTTAACACACTCACTCCCTCACCCTCCATACTGCTATACTGTCGTAACACACACTCACTCCCTCACCCTCCATACTGTTATACTGTCGTAACACACACTCACTCCCTCACCCTCCATACTGCTATACTGTCTTAACACACTCACTCCCTCACCCTCCATACTGCTATACTTTCTTAACAAACACTCACTCCCTCACCCTCCATGCTGCTATACTGTCTTAACACACACTCACTCCCTCACCCTTCATGCTGCTATACTGCCTTAACACACACTCACTCCCTCACCCTCCATACTGCTATACTGTCTTAACACACACTCACTCCTCACCCTCCATGCTGCTATACTGACTTAACACGCACTCACTCCCTCACCCTCCATACTGCTATACTGCCTTAACACACACTCACTCCCTCACCCTCCATACTGCTATACTGTCTTAACACACACTCACTCCCTCACCCTCCATGCTGCTATACTGACTTAACACGCACTCACTCCCTCACCCTCCATACTGCTATACTGCCTTAACACACACTCACTCCCTCACCCTCCATACTGCTATACTGTCTTAACACACACTCACTCCCTCACCCTCCATGCTGCTATACTGTCTTAACACACACTCACTCCCTCACTCTCCATGCTGCTATACTGTCTTAACACACATTCACTCCCTCACCCTCCATACTGCTATACTGTCTTAACACACACTTACTCCCTCACCCTCCATACTGCTATACTGTCTTAACACACTCACTCCCTCACCCTCCATACTGCTATACTGTCATAACAAACACTCACTCCCTCACCCTCCATACTGCTATACTGTCTTAACACACACTTACTCCCTCACCCTCCATGCTGCTATACTGTCTTAACAAACACTAACTCCCTCACCCTTCATACTGCTATACTGTCTTTACAAACACTCACTCCCTCACCCTCCATGCTGCTATACTGTCTTAACACACATTCACTCCCTCACCCTCCATACTGCTATACTGTCTTAACACACACTTACTCCCTCACCCTCCATACTGCTATACTGTCTTAACACACTCACTCCCTCACCCTCCATACTGCTATACTGTCTTAACACACACTTACTCCCTCACCCTCCATACTGCTATACTGTCTTAACACACTCACTCCCTCACCTTTCATGCTGCTATACTGTCTTAACACACACTCACTCCCTCACCCTCCATGCTGCTATACTGTCTTAACACACATTCACTCCTCACCCTCCATACTGCTACACTGTCTTAACACACACTTACTCCCTCACCCTCCATACTGCTATACTGTCTTAACACACACTCACTCCCTCACCCTCCATACTGCTATACAGTCTTAACACACTCACTCCCTCACCCTCCATGCTGCTATAATGTCTTAACACACATTCACTCCCTCACCCTCCATACTGCTATACTGTCTTAACACACACTTACTCCCTCACCCTCCATACTGCTATACTGTCTTAACACACTCACTCCCTCACCCTCCATGCTGCTATACTGTCTTAACAAACACTCACTCCCTCACCCTTCATACTGCTATACTGTCTTAACAAACACTCACTCCCTCACCCTCCATGCTGCTATGCTGTCTGAACACACACTCCTCCCCTCACCCTCCATACTGCTATACTGTCTTAACACACACTTACTCCCTCACCCTCCATACTGCTATAATGTCTTGGCTTACTGCCCTCCCTCACCCACCATTATGCTATACTGTCTTAACACACACTCACTCCCTCATATCCGTGGCAACAATAGCACGGAGCAACACGCACTCATCACATCGCCCATCATTGCTGTATGCTGATGTTATCATCCTCCTTATCAGGTAACATTCAATGGCGCAAACAGACGCTCCATCATCGCCGCTCCGTACTGTATGCTGATGTGGCACGCATCATCACCCTCCATACTGTAATATTGTCTTACACACACACCCTCCATACTGTAATACTGTCCTCACCTCACCCTCCATGCTGCTATACTGATCTTAACACACACACACTCACTCCATCACCCTCCATACTGCTATACTGTCTTAACACACACTCACCCTCACCCACACCCTCACCTCCATACTCTAATACTGTCTTAACACACACACTTACTCCTCACCCTCCATACGCAATAATGTCTTAACACACACTCACTTTCACCCTCCATGCCTCTAGTCATTGTTCTTAACACGCACTTCACTCCTCACTTCTCCATACTGCTATACTGTTCTAATATTAACCTCACTTCATTTCCCTATTTACCATACTGCTGTACTGTCTTAACACACACGCACGCACCCCTTACTCACTCTCCATACTGCTTTACTGTCTTAACACAACTCACTCCTTTACCTTCCATACTGCCATACTGTCTTAACACACACTCACTCGATCACCCTCCATACTGCTATACTGTCTTAACACACACTCACTACTCCCTCACCCTCCATACTGCTATACAGTCTTAACACTCCTCACCCTCCATACTGCTATCCTGTCTTAACACACACTCACTCCTCGCTCCATACTGCTATACTGTCTTAACACTCCTCACTCCATGCTGCTATACTGTCTTAACACACACTTCACTCCTCACCTCCATGCTGCTATACTGCTCCTAACACACACTCACTCCTCACCTCCATACTGCTATCCTGTCTTAACACACACTCACTCCTCGCTCCATTCTTGCTATACTGTCTTAACACACAATCACTCCTCACCCTCCATACTGCTATACTTTTCATTAACACACACTACTCCTCACCTCCAAACTGCTATACTGTCGTAACACACACTCACTCCTCACCTCCAAACTGCTATACTGTCGTAACACACACTCACTCCTCACCCTCCATACTGCTATACTGTCGTAACACACACTCACTCCTCACCCTCCAAACTGCTATACTGTCGTAACACACACTTCCTCACCCTCCATGCTGCTATACTGTCTTAACACACTCACTCCTCACCATGCTGCTATACTGCCTTAACACACACACTCACTCCTCACCCTCCATACTGCTATACTTTTTAACACTCACTCCTCACCTCCAAACTGCTATACTGTCGTGAATACACACTCACTCCTCACCTCCATACTGCTATACTGTCTTAACACACCTCACTCCTCACCCTCCAAACTGCTATACTGTCGTAACACACACTCACTCCTCACCCTCCATACTGCTATACTGTCAACACACACTCACTCCCTCACCTTCCATACTGCTATACTGTCTTAACACACTCACTCCCTCACCCTCCATACTGCTATACTTTTCTTAACACACTCACTCCTCACCCTCCAAACTGCTATACTGTCGTAACACACACTCACTCCTCACCTCCATACTGCTATACTGTCTTAACACACCACTCCTCACCCTCCATACTGCTATACTTTCTTAACACACTCACTCACCCTCCATACTGCTATACTGTCGTGAACACACTCACTCCCTCACCCTCCATACTGTTATACTGTCGTAACACACACTCACTCCCCTCACCTCCATACTGCTATACTGTCTTAACACACTCACTCCTCACCCTCCATACTGCTATACTTTCTTTAACACACTTCACTCCTCACCCTCCAAACTGCTATACTGTCGTAACACACACTTCACCCTCACCTCCATACTGCTATACTGTCGTAACACACACTCACTCCTCACCCTCCATACTGCTATACTGTCTTAACACACACTCACTTCTCACCTCCATACTGCTATATTTTTTCTAACACACTTTACTCCCTCACCTTTCCAAACTGCTATACTGTCGAAACACACACTCACTCCTCACCCTCCATACTGCTATACTGTCTTAACACACTTTACTTCCTCACCCTCCATACTGCTAGGTACTTTCTAACACACCTACTCTCACCTCCATACTGCTATAATGTCGTAACACACACTCACTCCTCACCTCCATACTGCTTATACTGTCGTGAATATTACACTCACTCCTCACCCTCCATACTGCTATACTGTCTTAACACACTCACTCCTCACCCTCCATACTGCTATACTTTCTAACACACTCACTCCTCACCCTCCATACTGCTATACTGTCGTAACACACACTCACTCCCTCACCCTCCATACTGCTATACTGTCTTAACACACACATTCACTCCTCACCCTCCATACTGCTATACTGTCTTAACACACACATTCACTCCCACACCCTCCATACTGCTATACTGTCTTAACACACACATTCACTCCCACACCCTCCATACTGCTATACTTTCTTAACACACACATTCACTCCTCACCCTCCATACTGCTATACTGTCTTAACACACACATTCACTCCCACACCTCCATACTGCTATACTGTCTTAACACACACATTCACTCCCACACCCTCCATACTGCTATACTGTCTTAACACACACATTCACTCCCACACCCTCCATACTGCTATACTTTTTAACACACACACATTCACCCTACACCCTCCATACTGCTATACTGTCTTAACACACATTCACTCCCACACCTCCATACTGCTATACTGTCTTTAACACACACATTCACTCCCACACCCCTCCATACTGCTATACTGTCTTAACACACACATTCACCCCACACCTCCATACTGCTATACTGTCTTAACACACATTCACTCCCACACCCTCCATACTGCTATACTGTCTTAACACACACATTCACTCCTCACCTCCATACTGCTATACTGTCTTAACACACACATTCACTCCCACACCCTCCATACTGCTATACTTTTCTAACACACACATTCACTCCCTCACCCTCCATACTGCTATACTGTCTTAACACACACATTCACTCCCACACCCTCCATACTGCTATACTGTCTTAACACACATTCACTCCCACACCCTCCATACTGCTATACTGTCTTAACACACACATTCACTCCCTCACCCTCCATACTGCTATACTGTCTTAACACACACATTCACTCCCACACCCTCCATACTGCTATACTGTCTTAACACACACATTCACTCCCACACCTCCATACTGCTATACTGTCTTAACACACACATTCACTCCCACACCCTCCATACTGCTATACTGTCTTAACACACACATTCACTCCCTCACCCTCCATACTGCTATACTGTCTTAACACACACATTCACTCCTCACCCTCCATACTGCTATACTGTCTTAACACACACATTCACTCCCTCACCCTCCATACTGCTATACTTTCTTAACACACACATTCACTCCCACACCCTCCATACTGCTATACTGTCTTAACACACACATTCACTCCTCACCCTCCATACTGCTATACTTTCTTAACACACACATTCACTCCCACACCCTCCATACTGCTATACTGTCTTAACACACACATTCACTCCCCTCACCCTCCATACTGCTATACTTTCTAACACACACATTCACTCACCCTCCATACTGCTATACTGTCTTAACACACACATTCACTCCTCACCCTCCATACTGCTATACTGTCTTAACACACACATTCACTCCCACACCCTCCATACTGCTATACTGTCTTAACACACACATTCACTCCCACACCCTCCATACTGCTATACTGTCTTAACACACACATTCACTCCCTCACCTCCATACTGCTATACTGTCTTAACACACACATTCACTCCCACACCCTCCATACTGCTATACTGTCTTAACACACACATTCACTCCTCACCCTCCATACTGCTATACTGTCTAACACACACATTCACTCCTCACCCTCCATACTGCTATACTGTCTTAACACACACATTCACTCCCACACCCTCCATACTGCATACTGTCTTAACATACTGCTCTTAACACACACATTCACTCCCCACACCCTCCATACTGCTATACTGTCTTAACACACACACTCACTCCCTCACCCTCCATACTGCTATACTTTCTTACACACACATTCACTCCCACACCCTCCATACTGCTATACTGTCTTAACACACACATTCACTCCCACACCCTCCATACTGCTATACTGTCTTAACACACACACTCACTCCCACACCCTCCATACTGCTATACTGTCTTAACACACACATTCACTCCCCACCCTCCATACTGCTATACTGTCTAACACACTTCACCTCCATACTGCTACTTTCTCTATTCACTCCATACTGCTATACAACACACACTCACTCCTCACCCTCCATACTGCTATACTGTCTTAACACACACATTCACCCTCACCTCCATACTCTATACCTAACACACACATTCACATCCATACTGCTATACTGTCTTAACACACACATTCACTCCCACACCCTCCATACTGCTATACTGTCTTAACACACACATTCACTCCCACACCCTCCATACTGCTATACTGTCTTAACACACACATTCACTCCCACACCCTCCATACTGCTATACTGTCTTAACACACACATTCACTCCCACACCTCCATACTGCTATACTGTCTTAACACACATTCACTCCCTCACCTCCATACTGCTATACTGTCTTAACACACACATTCACTCCCACACCCTCCATACTGCTATACTGTCTTAACACACACATTCACTCCCACACCTCCATACTGCTATACTGTCTTAACACACACATTCACTCCCACACCCTCCATACTGCTATACTGTCTTAACACACACATTCACTCCCACACCCTCCATACTGCTATACTGTCTTAACACACACATTCACCCCACACCCTCCATACTGCTATACTGTCTTAACACACACATTCACTCCCACACCCCTCCATACTGCTATACTGTCTTAACACACACATTCACTCCCCACACCCTCCATACTGCTATACTGTCTTAACACACACATTCACCCTCACCCTCCATACTGCTATACTGTCTTAACACACACATTCACTCCCTCACCCTCCATACTGCTATACTGTCTTAACACACACATTCACTCCCACACCCTCCATACTGCTATACTGTCTTAACACACACACATTCACCCCACACCCTCCATACTGCTATACTGTCTTAACACACACATTCACTCCCACACCCCTCCATACTGCTATACTGTCTTAACACACACATTCACCCCACACCCTCCATACTGCTATACTGTCTTAACACACACATTCACTCCCACACCCTCCATACTGCTATACTGTCTTAACACACACATTCACTCCCACACCCTCCATACTGCTATACTGTCTTAACACACACATTCACTCCCTCACCCTCCATACTGCTATACTGTCTTAACACACACATTCACTCCTCACCCTCCATACTGCTATACTGTCTTAACACACACATTCACTCCCACACCCTCCATACTGCTATACTGTCTTAACACACACATTCACTCCCTCACCCTCCATACTGCTATACTGTCTTAACACACACATTCACTCCCACACCCTCCATACTGCTATACTGTCTTAACACACATTCACTCCCTCACCCTCCATACTGCTATACTGTCTTAACACACACATTCACTCCTCACCCTCCATACTGCTATACTGTCTTAACACACACATTCACTCCCTCACCCTCCATACTGCTATACTGTCTTAACACACACTTCACTCCATACTCACCCTCCATACTGCTATACTGTCTTAACACACACATTCACTCCCTCACCCTCCATACTGCTATACTGTCTAAACACACACATTCACTCCCACACCCTCCATACTGCTATACTTTTCTTAACACACACATTCACTCCCCTCACCCTCCATACTGCTATACTGTCTTAACACACACATTCACTCCCTCACCCTCCATACTGCTATACTTTCTTAACACACACATTCACTCCCCACCCTCCATACTGCTATACTTTCTAACACACACATTCACTCCCTCACCCTCCATACTGCTATACTGTCTTAACACACACATTCACTCCCTCACCCTCCATACTGCTATACTTTCTTAACACACACATTCACTCACCCTCCATACTGTATACTGTCTTAACACACACTTCACTCCCACACCCTCCATACTGCTATACTGTCTTAACACACACATTCACCCCACACCCTCCATACTGCTATACTGTCTTAACACACACACTCACCCTCACCTCCATACTGCTATACTGTCTTAACACACACTTCACTCCCTCACCCTCCATACTGCTATACTGTCTTAACACACACATTCACTCCCACACCCTCCATACTGCTATACTGTCTTAACACACACTCCCCTCACCCTCCATGCTGCTATACTGTCTTAACACACACACATTCACCCCACACCCTCCATACTGCTATACTGTCTTAACACACACATTCACTCACACCCTCCATACTGCTATACTGTCTTAACACACACCTTCACTCCCACACCCTCCATACTGCTATACTGTCTTAACACACACTTCACTCCCACACCCTCCATACTGCTATACTGTCTTAACACACACGCACACTCCCCTCACCTCCATACTGCTATACTGTCTTAACACACCTCACTCACTCACCCCTCCATACTGCTATACTGTCTTAACACACACTTCACTCCCCTCACCCTCCATACTGCTATACTGTCTTAACACACACACTCACTCCCTCACCCTCCATACTGCTATACTGTCTTAACACACACATTCACTCCCTCACCCTCCATACTGCTATACTGTCTTAACACACACTCACTCCCTCACCCTCCATACTGCTATACTGTCTTAACACACACATTCACTCCCACACCCTCCATACTGCTATACTGTCTTAACACACACATTCACTCCCACCTCCATACTGCTATACTGTCTTAACACACACATCACCCACACCCTCCATACTGCTATACTGTCTTAACACACAATTCACTCCCTCACCCTCCATACTGCTGCTTAACACACACATTCATACTCCATACTGTCTTCTTAACACACAATCACTCCCTCACCCTCCATGCTGCTATACTGTCTTAACACACAATTCACTCCCTCACCCTCCATACTGCTATACTGTCTTAACACACACATCACTCCCTCACCCTCCATACTGCTATACTGTCTTAACACACAATTCACTCCCTCACCCTCCATACTGCTATACTGTCTTAACACACACTCACTCCCTCACCCTCCATACTGCTATACTGTCTTAACACACACTCACTCCCTCACCCTCCATACTGCTATACTGTCTTAACACACACTCACTCCCTCACCCTCCATACTGCTATACTGTCTTAACACACACACTCACTCCCTCACCCTCCATACTGCTATACTGTCTTAACACACACTCACTCCCTCACCCTCCATACTGCTATACTGTCTTAACACACACACTCACTCCCTCACCCTCCATACTGCTATACTGTCTTAACACACACTCACTCCCTCACCTCCATACTGCCTGTCTTAACACACCACTCCCTCACCCTCCATACTGCTATACTGTCTTAACACACACATTCACTCCCTCACCCTCCATACTGCTATACTGTCTTAACACACACACTCACTCCCTCACCCTCCATACTGCTATACTTTCTTAACACACACACATCACCCTCACCCTCCATACTGTAATACTGTCTTAACACACTTACTCCCTCACCCTCCATACTGTAATACTGTCTTAACACACTCACTCCCTCACCCTCCATACTGCTATACTGTCTTGAGAGAGAGAGAGCGAGATGGGAAAGAGATGGAAACTCCTTAAACCACAAGGAGTTTTTTTCTTGTTTTACATTCCGTGTGTGTGTCCGCATACATGTGACTGCATTAGCTTGATTGCCACTGTCTCTGTGATGCATTCAGATGAACCCTGCTCAGGCACACACATCACCACCACTTTCTGATTAAATGATCTTGTCAGGGCTGTATTTGATCACGAGGAAACTCACTGACAGCTTATGAATCAATTCATAATGAACACATTTGGTCTCTCTTTCATAATGACAGGCCGTGTTTCTCCTAATAGCTTTAGTCGCATTGATTTATTTAAAACATACCATTATATCACATCTAGAAGGGTAGAGCTCATCTATGCAGGTTTAAAATGCCATTAGTGCCGATGCAAAATGCACACACAATGCGCTTAAACCAACACGCAATACAACAGCTTGTACTCTGTCCTCACCTGTGTTGAAATGCATCATGCGTTGAGTATTTGAAGTACAGCTGCAACACTGGTTTCACAATGTCAGCAGGATATCAATAGTTGTATTTTCACCGCTATGGCTGCAAATCTCGCACTAAAGAGAGTGAATTATGTGGAGTATGAGCGTTGATAGCACAGTTACAGTGTGTTAGTAATGTGATGTATGGAAACAGGCATCTTTAAACCAAACAGGGCCAGACAGAGGCAGCATGTGCTGTCATAATACCAGCGCTTATTTCACTATATCAAGATGCTACGCTGGGACAAAAGGTTGTGTGTACTTTAACTGGTGTGTGCGTGTGTGCGTGTGTGTGTGTGTGTGTGTGTGTGTGTGTGTGTGTGTGTGTGTGTGTGTGTGTGTGTGTGTGTGTGTGTGTGTGTGTGTGTGTGTGTGTGTGTGTGTGTGTGTGTGTGTGTGTGTGTGTGTGTGGGTGTGTGTGTGCAACCGAAGCACTTCTTTATTTTGCCAATTAAAAAAGCCACCTACACAATGACTGACTGACTGATACTGACAGACTCATTGACAGACTGACAGGTTTAGGGTTAAAGGTTACTCACCGGTCTTCTCTGTCTTGTCTCTGTGTGGTTTGACCAGTTCCTGACCAGGCAGACATGGGCACGGTCCCTCACACTTCAGAGCGATGCTCTTCCCTGATGTGCACGCCTGGAACTCCAGCTTACACTACAAAACACAGAGAGTCATGGGTAGTGGAGTCTTTCTTCATGGAGAGGCAGATGAGGTAGGCAAGTCTCCTGGAGGTAATGTTGGACATTCAGCTCAAATGAACAGATGTGGCCACTAAGAAGCTATGTAAACACACTTTTACACAGACCACTGGCTTTCTTTTTCCTGGCTTGTGTGTTAGAGCATAGCCATCTCAATACAACAGCAGAGTACAGTAATCAGGTCATGAATAAATGGAAATATCCTTTAAATGCACTAAAACAATATCCCTGAAATAATGAACCTTCTGTCAAAATAAAATCCAATTTTACACACACACACACACACACACACACACACACACACACACACACACACACACACACACACACACACACACACACACACACACACACACACACACACACACACACACACACACACACACACACACACACACACACACACACACACACACACACACACACAGTCTCTCTCCTCTCAGCTCTCCAGTTGACACTTTCAATTTCACACATTCCAATTTAAATCCATCACCTCCTCCCTGACAGTTCTTAGATAGCGGCACTAATGTCGCCTAATGCAATTTGTTGACAAGGTACGCCACTCTCCCGTTCTACACATATTGAATTATCTGTCCAGAGGGAGGAGAGGAAGCCTATGAAATATTCCCCAGAAAATTCAATTTGCTGCCATTTCCAGGCTAGTCAAACACTGTCTGTGTCAGTATTGAGAACCTTCTGGAATATCTCTCTCGCTCTCTCTGTGTACGGCTTTGATATGTTTGAAATGATGTACAAATGCAGAAAAGAAACAGAAAATTAGGGAGGTAAAACTAGAGGGTCAAGTACAGAGAACAGTAGAAGGGAAAGGAAGGAGGGAGAGAGAGAGCGATAGGGAGACGAAGGAATACTATATGTTTCTCTATTTCTGTGTCATTACACTCTAATGACACAGTAATAGAGGGAATTAGGGAACATAAAAGTGAGACACAAAGAAAGAGAGAAGATGAGACAGAGAAAGAGAGAGGACATGATTGTTCCACAGTGAGTGGAGGGGGCCGAGAAGTTCAGACTGAAGCACTACTCATCCAGAGGGTTTAGGAGAGATGGGGATGAGCAAAGAGAGAGAAGGATGAGAAGTGGAGAGAGTTAGGAGAGAGGAGCAATGTAAAGGGCTTTACTCTGCAAGCTGCAGTCTCTCTCCAGAGATGAAAGCATCCCTCTGATAATGGGATCTGGAGTGTGTGTGTGTGTGTGTGTGTGTATATGCATGTGAGAATCCAACATCATTTCACACTTTATAAGAGCACTACACTATAAGAGACAGATTCTTAGCCCAGGCGCTAACCGTTATATTGCTGTTCGTCTCAGTAGGGGCGCCATCACTAGCAGCTAACTGAGGCCACACATTTATCCAGACCACTGAAGCCAGAGGGAGCAGGTAAAAGGAGAGGAGAGAAGGACAACACTGCCACCCCTTTCCCCCCCCTCCTTCGCTCTCTGATGGAGAGTGACACCCCAATCCCCCTCTCCACCTCTGGAGTGGATGACACAAAGGGGAGTGGGGGCAGGTATGTGTGTGTGTGTGTCAGTGTGTTCTAATGACAGAACCCCCATGAGAAGAGGGCTGATTGATCTCTGCGAATCTATGTGGCAGAGGATCGCCTCCCTCAGTGGTAACACAGGCCAGATTAGATTTTGTGTGTGCATGCGTGCGTGTATGTGTGTCTGTGGTTACAGAGTGGTTTCTAGCTATTAAAAGGGCTTACATTCTATGGACATTTTATCTCAGTAAAGGTGACAGAGGGGTGAGGTGGAGGGATGGGGGAGCAAAGCAGGGATAATTGGGGAGCAAAAGAGAGGGAAGAACTGAACGAGACCGAGGGAGAAGAGAGGAGAAGAGGGAGAGGTTGTTTTCTCTAGCCGAAGGACTCTGGAATCAAATGGCATCGGCAGACACAGTTCATCCTCAGCGTCATCCATCACGGCTGACGCGGGCATTTACGGAGCGTCGCCATTCCGAAGCTCTCCGTGTGTGTGTGTGTGTGTGTGTGTAGACCTATGACTATAAATGAGCAGCCAAACAAGAGATATTAAAGAAAGAGAGAACGAGGGAGAGAAGAAGATGGGTTGGGTTGGTATGCGTCTCACCTTAGAGGAGTAGGTGTGGCCGCCAGAGCCGCACACGGGGCTGGGGTGGATGACAGGGCACGGACCACACTTCCCATGGGCCACTGCTCCTGCCCAGTGTTTGTGGGCCAATCTTTCTTTTCTGGGTTTCACACTAAAGAGAGAGGAGGGGGGGGGGTCAGTGAGAGACACACACATAATGCAATATAGTAGCATATTACTCAAAGATAAGCGAACAGATTTGATTGTTCATTTCTACTCGGCTCAGTATCTCGATTCCAGATGTCTGAGAGCACTGTGGTAAGAGATCCAGGAAGTTGAACAAAACGGCAGGGGTTTCCAATGGCAACAGTGGATGTTAAAGGTGGAATGCAGCTGTTTCATTCACAATATCAAATCATTTCTGGGTGACAATTATGTACTGTGATCATTTAAATTAAAATGGTTTAAAAAAGACACAAAATAGCTTCTTAGCAAAGAGCAATTTCTCAAGGAAGACTTTTGCTAGGACTGTCTGGGAGTGGTCTGTGTGGGGGAGGGGAAAACTGAACAGCTGCTATTGGCAGAGAGGTTTAGAACTCTTTTATTATTAACTAATAGTCTGAGTCGATCTTCACGTAAGGAATTCCCCACGCCCACAAATTGGGGAAAACCACATTCTTTCCAAGTGAGCCCCATTGTAAAAGAGGCGTCAAAAACAAAATTCGCCGTCATTTTTTTTTGTTACATAGAAATAACAAAACATGCAGAAAAGCTGCTGTGCTGTTCAATGTACATGAACCAGGTCAAACATCCCGACCTACAGTTGGCAATGCTCCCACGTAGGGAAATAAGGACGGCTTCGAGAAGAGCCCTGTGGCTTCAGGCTATTCAGTGTAGGACAGTGGGTAATGGGAACCGGTGTCAAAATAGGCTACATGTAGCTATGTGTGTGGAAAACATTTCATCACAGATAAGACATTTAACTTGTTTAGCATAGTCCATTTGTAACTCCATTTGTAACTGTTTAGCATAGTCCATTTGTGTGTGTGTGTGTGTCCACTCACTACTGGCATCTATATAGTCCATTTGTAACTCCACTCACTACTGGCATCTATATAGTCCATTTGTAACTCCACTCACTACTGGCATCTATATAGTCCATTTGTAACTATCACTACTGGCATCTATATAGTCCATTTGTAACTCCACTCACTACTGGCATCTATATAGTCCAACTTTACTGTAACCGTCCACTCACTACTGGCATCTATATAGTCCATTTGTAACTCCACTCACTATTGGCATCTATATAGTCCATTTGTAACCACTCACTACTGGCATCTATATAGTCCATTTGTAACTCCTACTGGCATCTATATAGTCCATTTGGCATCTATATAGTCCATTTGTAACTCCACTCACTACTGGCATCTATATAGTCCATTTGTAACTCCACTCACTACTGGCATCTATATAGTCCATTTGTAACTCCACTCACTACTGGCATCTATATAGTCCGTTTGTAACTCCACTCACTACTGGCATCTATATAGTCCATTTGTAACTCCACTCACTATTGGCATCTATATAGTCCATTTGTAACTCCACTCACTACTGGCATAACTTTGTAACCACTCACTACTGGCATCTATATTGTCATGTTTGTCATTTATTGTCATGTCTTGTCCCTGTGCTCCCCATGCTATTCGTTTCCCCTCTGCTGGTCTTGTTTGGTTCTATCCTTCTCTCCCCCTCCCTCTCTCACTCTCTCGCTCTCTCTTCTCTCTGTCGTCTCCGTTCCTGCTCCCAGCTGTTCCTATTCCCCTAATCATCATTTAGTCTTCCCACACCTGTTCCCGATCCTTTCCCCTGATTAGACTCCCTATTTATTCCTTTGTGATCCGTTCCTGTTCCGTCGGTTCCTTGTATTGTATTCACCATGCTGTGATTGCGTTTCGCCCTGTCCTGTCGTGTTTTTTTGCCGTGATTGTGTATCACCCTGTCCTGTCGTGTTTTGTGCCTTCATCAGACGCTGCGTGTGAGCAGGTGTCTCAGTCGACTACGGCCTGCGCCTACCCGAAGCGACCTGCAGTCTGTGGCCGCTTCTCCAGTTGTTTTCCCTCTACAAATCTAGAGGATGTCAGTTATTCCGTTTGAACATTATTAAACTCTGTTTCTGTTAAGTCGCTTTTGGGTCCTCTTTACCTGCATGACAGAAGGAACCGACCAAGGAATGGACCCAGCGACTTCAGACGCTCGTTACACTGCCGTCGAGTTCCAAGGAGCCATGCTCGGCAGACACGAGCAGGAATTGTCTGCTGCTCGCCATGCCGTGGAGAACCTGGCCGCCAGGTTTCCGACCTCTCTGACAGTTCCAGAGTCTACGTCTCGTGCCACCTGTTACTCCCTGGCCTGCCGAGCCTCCAGAACCCAGGGTTAATAACCCACCTTGCTACTCCGGGCAGCCCACTGAGTGCCGCTCCTTTCTCACGCAGTGTGAGATTGTGTTCTCTCTCCAACCCCACACATACTCTAGAGAGAGAGCTCGGGTTGCTTACGTATTTCACTCCTTACTGGCCGGGCTCGAGAATGGGGCACAGCTATCTGGGAGGCAAGGGCTGATTGCTCTAACAGATTCCAGAACTTTAAAGAGGAGATGATTCGGGTTTTTGACCGTTCAGTTTTTGGTGAGGAGGCTTCTAGGGCCCTGGCTTCCTTATGCCAAGGTGAACGGTCCATAACGGATTATTCCATTGAGTTTCGCACTCTTGCTGCCTCTAGTGAGTGGAACGAGCCGGCGCTGCTCGCCGTTTTCTGAGGGACTCACGCAGCGGTTAAGGATGAGATTCTCTCCCGGAGGTTCCTTCAGATGTGGACTTTGATTGCTCTCGCCATCCGCATAGAACGACGGGTAGATCTTCGCCACCGGGCTCGTGGAAGAGAGCTCGCATCAACGGTGTTTCCCTGCCCCGCATCGCAACCATCTCCCTCCTCTGGCTTTGAGACTGAGCCCATGCAGCTGGGAGGGATTCGCATCTCGAATAAGGAGAGGGAACAGAGGATCACCAACCGCCTGTGCCTCTATTATGGAGTTGCTGGACATTTTGTTATTTCATGTCCAGTAAGAGGCCAGAGCCCATCAGTAAGCGGAGGGCTACTGGTGAGCGCTACTACTCAGGTCCCTTCATCTAGATCTTGTACTAGCTATGTCGGTCCATCTACGCTGGACCGGTTCGGTGCTACATGCAGTGCTTTGATTGACTCTGGGGCTGAGGGTTGTTTCATGGACGAAGCATGGGCTCGGAAACATAACATTCTTTCAGACTGCTAGACAGGCCTACGCCCATGTTTGCCTTAGATGGTAGTCATCTTCCCAGTATCAAATTTGAGACACTACCTTTAACTCTCACAGTATCTGGTAACCACAGTGAGACTATGTCTTTTTGATTTTCCGTTCACCGTTACACCTGTTGTTTTGGGTCACCCCTGGCTTGTATGTCATAATCCTTCTATTAATTGGTCTAGTAATTCTATCCTATCCTGGAACGTTTCTTGTCATGTGAAGTGTTTAATGTCTGCCATCCCTCCCATTTCTTCTGTCCCTACTTCTCAGGAGGAACCTGGCGATTTGACAGGAGTGCCGGAGGAATATCATGATCTGCGCACGGTCTTCAGTCGTCCCGAGCCAACTCCCTTCCTCCTCACCGGTCGTATGATTGTAGTATTGATCTCCTTCCGGGGACCACTCCTCCTCGAGGTAGACTATACTCTCTGTCGGCTCCCGAACGTAAGGCTCTCGAGGATTATTTGTCTGTGTCTCTGACGCCGGTACCATAGTGCCTTCTTCCTCTCCGGCCGGGGCGGGGTTCTTTTGTTAAGAAGAAGGACGGTACTCTGCGCCCCTGCGTGATATCGAGGGCTGAATGACATAACGGTTAAGAATCGTTATCCGCTTCCCTTATGTCATCAGCCTTCGAGATTCTGCAGGGAGCCAGGTGCTTTACTAAGTTGGACCTTCGTAACGCTACCATCTCGTGCGCATCAGAGAGGGGGACGAGTGGAAACGGCGTTTAATACTCCGTTAGGCATTTTGAGTACCGGGTTCTGCCGTTCGGGTCTCGCCAATGCGCCAGCTGTTTTTCAGGCATTAGTTAATGATGTTCTGAGAGACATGCTGAACATTTTTGTTTTTGTCTATCTTGACGATATCCTGATTTTTCTCCGTCACTCGAGATTCATGTTCCAGCACGTTCGACGTGTTCTACAGCGCCTTTTAGAGAATTGTCTCTACGTAAAGGCTGAGAAGTGCTCTTTTCATGTCTCCTCCGTTACTTTTCTCGGTTCCGTTATTTCCGCTGAAAGGCATTCAGATGGATTCCGCTAAGGGAGACGGCACAAATCTGTCCGAGAATGTGTTCAGTTCCATGGCTCTCACGTTAGACGCCGTTGCAGCGCTTTTTAGGCCGCTAATTTCGGCCACAGTTTCATTCGTTCTGTCGCTTGATTGGTGCCCCTCTCACCGGGTTTCATCCTGTCAAACGTGTTTTAAGTGGGCCAATCGACGCATTGGTCGCCCAGGCTTTGCCTTTCTTTCAGAAACCCTGTTTTGGGCAGAACAGCTCCCTCGTTACTCCTGACGTCACAATTCGCTTCATTCGTCTGCTACCGGGTTGGCCTGTTTCAGAGTGGGCGTGGGAGCCATTCTATCCCAGCTTGCCGAGTCCAGCGTTCCCTCCGGGCTCAAGCGTTTGTCCAACGTTGTGAGCGCACCTGGAGGAGGGTGAGAGTCTGCACTTTGCCGTTACAGGGCACAGACGGTGAGAGCGCCAATAAACGCAGGATTAAGAGTCCAAGGTATTGTTGCGGCCAGAGAGTGTGGCTTTCCACTCGCAACCTTCCTCTTACGACAGCTTCTCGTAAGTTGACTCCGCGATGTTCATTGGTCCGTTCCGTGTCTCCCAGGTCGCCAATCCCTGTCGCTGTGCGATTGCTTCTTCCGCGACATCTTCGTCGCGCCCATCCTGTCTTCCATGTTCCTGTGTTAAGCCCTTTCTTCGCACCCCCGTTCGTCTTCCCTCCCCCTCCCGTCCTTGTCGAGAGCGCACCTATTTACAAGGTACATAAAATTATGGACATGCGTTTCGGGGACGGGTCACAATACCTAGTGGATTGGGAGGGTTACGGTCCTGAGGAGAGGAGTTGGGTTCCGTCTCGGGACGTGCTGGACCGTTCGCCATCGATGATTTCCTCCCGTTGCCGCCAGGATTCCTCTCGAGTGCGCCAGAGTGCGCTCGAGAGTGGGGGTACTGTCATGTTTGTCATTTATTGTCATGTCTTGTCCCTGTGCTCCCCATGCTATTCGTTTCCTCTGCTGGTCTTGTTTGCTCCTATCCTTCTCTCTCTCCTCCCTCTCACTCTCTCGCCTCTCTTCTCTGTCGCTCCGTTCCTGCTCCTGTAGCTGTTCCTATTCCCCTAATCATCATTTAGTCTTCCCACACCTGTTCCCGATCCTTTCCCCTGATTAGACTCCCTATTTATTCCTTTGTGATCCGTTCCTGTTCCGTCGGTTCCTTGTATTGTATTCACCATGCTGTGATTGCGTTTCGCCCTGTCCTGTCGTGTTTTTGCCGTGATTGTGTATCACCCTGTCCTGTCGTGTTTTGTGCCTTCATCAGACGCTGCGTGTGAGCAGGTGTCTCAGTCGACTACGGCCTGCGCCTACCCGAAGCGACCTGCAGTCTGTGGCCGCTTCTCCAGTTGTTTTCCCCTCTACAAATCTAGAGGATGTCAGTTATTCCGTTTTGAACATTATTAAACTCTGTTTCTGTTAAGTCGCTTTTGGGTCCTCTTTTACCTGCATGACATATATAGTACATTTGTAACTCCACTCACTACTGGCATCTATATAGTCCATTTGTAACTCCACTCACTACTGGCATCTATATAGTCCATTTGTAACTCCACTCACTACTGGCATCTATATAGTCCATTTGTAACTCCACTCACTACTGGCATCTATATAGTCCATTTGTAACTCCACTCACTACTGGCATCTATATAGTCCATTTGTAACTCCACTCACTACTGGCATCTATATAGTCCGTTTGTAACTCCACTCACTACTGGCATCTATATAGTCCGTTTGTAACTCCACTCACTACTGGCATCTATATAGTCCGTTTGTAACTCCACTCACTACTGGCATCTATATAGTCCGTTTGTAACTCCACTCACTACTGGCATCTATATAGTCCATTTGTAACTCCACTCACTACTGGCATCTATATAGTCCGTTTGTAACTCCACTCACTACTGGCATCTATATAGTCCATTTGTAACTCCACTCACTACTGGCATCTATATAGTCCATTTGTAACTCCACTCACTACTGGCATCTATATAGTCCGTTTGTAACTCCACTCACTACTGGCATCTATATAGTCCATTTGTAACTCCATCTGTAACTATTTAGCATAGTCCATTTGTGTGCGTGTGTGTGTCCACTCACTACTGGCATCTATATAGTCCATTTGTAACTCCATTTGTAACTGCTTAGCATAGTCCATTTGTGTGTGTGTGTGTGTGTGTCCACTCACTACTGGCATCTATATAGTCCATTTGTAACTCCATTTGTAACTGTTTAGCATAGTCCATTTAGTGTGTGTGTGTGTGTCCACTCACTACTGGCATCTATATAGTCCATTTGTAACTCCACTCGTAACTACTTAGCATAGTCCATATAGTCCGTGTGTGTAACTCCACTCACTACTGGCATCTATATAGTCCATTTGTAACTCCACTCACTACTGGCATCTATATAGTCCATTTGTAACTCCACTCACTACTGGCATCTATATAGTCCATTTGTAACTCCACTCACTACTGGCATCTATATAGTCCATTTGTAACTCCACTCACTACTGGCATCTATATAGTCCGTTTGTAACTCCACTCACTACTGGCATCTATATAGTCCATTTGTAACTCCACTCACTACTGGCATCTATATAGTCCATTTGTAACTCCACTCACTACTGGCATCTATATAGTCCATTTGTAACTCCACTCACTACTGGCATCTATATAGTCCATTTGTAACTCCACTCACTACTGGCATCTATATAGTCCGTTTGTAACTCCACTCACTACTGGCATCTATATAGTCCATTTGTAACTCCACTCACTACTGGCATCTATATAGTCCGTTTGTAACTCCACTCACTACTGGCATCTATATAGTCCATTTGTAACTCCACTCACTACTGGCATCTATATAGTCCATTTGTAACTCCACTCACTACTGGCATCTATATAGTCCATTTGTAACTCCACTCACTACTGGCATCTATATAGTCCATTTGTAACTCCACTCACTACTGGCATCTATATAGTCCATTTGTAACTCCACTCACTACTGGCATCTATATAGTCCATTTGTAACTCCACTCACTACTGGCATCTATATAGTCCGTTTGTAACTCCACTCACTACTGGCATCTATATAGTCCGTTTGTAACTCCACTCACTACTGGCATCTATATAGTCCGTTTGTAACTCCACTCACTACTGGCATCTATATAGTCCGTTTGTAACTCCACTCACTACTGGCATCTATATAGTCCGTTTGTAACTCCACTCACTACTGGCATCTATATAGTCCATTTGTAACTCCACTCACTACTGGCATCTATATAGTCCGTTTGTAACTCCACTCACTACTGGCATCTATATAGTCCGTTTGTAACTCCACTCACTACTGGCATCTATATAGTCCGTTTGTAACTCCACTCACTACTGGCATCTATATAGTCCGCTTGTAACTCCACTCACTACTGGCATCTATATAGTCCGCTTGTAACTCCACTCATCATTACCGGCATCTATATAGTCCGCTGTAAACTCCACCACTACTGGCATCTATATAGTCCCGCTTGTAACTCCACTCACTACTGGCATCTATA